>NW_028283562.1:2452500-2535000 GCF_059441095.1 Idiotropiscis lumnitzeri | reverse complement strand
ACCCGCCTCCTTTTAAGTAAATTCAAAATGGCCGACTTCCTGTAAAACCTAGCTCATTGCTCCAAGAGACTTTTTTGTAGGTCTTGGTCTTATACATACAGTGAACCCTCGCTACTTCGCGGTTCACCTTTCGCGGGTTCAGTGCTTCGCGGGTATAAAAAATATTCGGGGGCATTGTAGTTTCGCCGAGCGGCACGACGGGGCGCTGGAGCGGTTAGACGGCCGGCGTGCGCCGAAGAAGAGCGTGGGCGAAGAGGAGAGTGGACGAAGAAGAGCACGTTCCCCCGGACACGATCGGTGGCGACGTTTCGCGCGGTTCGGACCGTACCAGAGCTCCGGCCGGCGTGCGTGGCAGTTAAGCCGTAGAGGAGCACCTTCCCCGGGCACGGGCGGTGCCAAGCGGCCCCTAAGTTTAATGGAATGGAAGCTCCGGAGGAGGAGGAGGGCATGCTCGCGTCACAGTAAGCCGAAGAGGAGCACCTTCCCCGGGCACGGGCGGTTCCAAGCGGCCCCTAAGTTTAACCGAATGGAAGCTCCGGAGGAGGAGGGCATGCTCGCGACACAGTAAGCCGAAGAGGAGCACCTTCCCCGGGCACGGGCGGTGCCAAGCGGCCCCTAAGTTTAACCGAATGGAAGCTCCGGGGGAGGAGGGTGGGCGTGTGTCACAGTTAAGCCGAATTGGAGCACCTCTTCCGCCCGGGCACGAGCGGAGCGCGAAGCTGTCAGTTATGAATGAATAAATGAATAAATAAATAAATAAATAAAGAATGGCACCTTTCATTGCACAGGGCACACCGGACGGCGTACCAGCAGGTAAAAGTCGGAGTAATTAAATAAATACAAAAAGAATGGCTGGGGAATAAAAAAATAATACGTTTTAATAATAATTTGTTTTTTTTGTTATAACATGAATTTCACTCTCTCTCTCCCCGTATATATATATATATATATATATATATATTGTATTTTTTTTTTAAGCATTTTTGAAGGTGCGCCGCTACTTCTGGATTTTCAGTTTTCGCGGGTGGTCTCGGTCCCCATTAACCGCGATAACCGAGGGTTCACTGTACTCCATAAAATTTACAAAAAGCGAGGTGAAACACTCAACCAGGGCTGCTCTGCATGTTGTGCTGGGCCACCTGGAACAACAGCGGAGCTATGCAAGGATGCTCTTTGTGGACTACAGCTCGGCATTCAACACGATCATCCCAGACATCCTCGTCGCCAAACTGGACACTCTCGGCCTCCCTGCCCTCACACACATCTGGATTAAGGACTTTCTGACCAACAGACCCCAGACTGTGTTGCTCGGCCCCTACACGTCCTCCACCCTCATGGTGAGCACCGGTTCCCCCCAAGGATGCGTGCTGAGCCCTCTCCTGTACGCCCTCTACACCTACGACTGCAGCCCGGCCCACGGCAACAACACCATCGTCAAGTTTGCTGACGACACGACAGTGGTCGGTCTGATCTCGGAAGGTGACGAGACAGCCTACAGAGAGGAGGTAGGGAGACTGACAACTTGGTGCAAGGACAACAGACTGCACCTTAACTCTGCTAAAACAAAGGAGATTGTCGTCGACTTCAGGAGGAACAAGACGCTGCCGCCCCCCCTCTGCATCAAAGGCGTGTGTGTGGAGAGGGTCCACACGTTCAAGTTCCTGGGAGTACAGATCTCTGATGACCTTTCTTGGAGTCACAACACCACAGCAGTGGTAAAGAAGGTCCGCCAACGTCTGCACTTCCTGAGAGTCCTCAGGAAATTCAACCTGGACAGGAAGCTGCTGCTGGCCTTCTACCACTCGTCCATCGAGAGCCTGCTGACGTACTGTGTCTCCACCTGGTACAGCGGCTGCACTGAGGCGGACAGAGTGAGGCTCCAGAGGACAGTCAAAACAGCGCAAAGGATTATTGGCTGCCCTCTCCCCTCGCTGTCGGACATCTACACCGCCCGGTGCCTCAGAAGGGCTCTCAACATCGTCAAAGACAATACCCACCCAAACTCACACCTGTTCGACTTGTTGCCCTCTGGCAGGCGCTACAGATGCATCAAATCAAGGACCAATAGACTGAGAAACAGTTTCTTTCCGAGAGCCATCTCCATACTGAACTCTCACACACACACAAGACCACCCTAACCTTGCAAAACAGCATTGTGATGTGTTTCTATATGCCCTATTCAGTACTGAATTCCATTGCACTGTCTTATTTATTTATCTAATTTATATATTGTCTGTATTATTGTTGTATTGCACTGGAGAGGGGAGCCCTCTAATCTCGTTGCACACTTGAGTACAATGACAATAAAGGGATTTCTATTTCTATTCTATTCTTTTTTTAACTTTTCTCGAGGGCCATGGCGAGCCATTTCAAAAAAGCTGCACAACTAACGTATAAAATATTGATAAATTTGCTCTGCCTGATGTGTGTGTAAAGTTTCACGAGTTGTCGTTCATATTTAGAACCTCATAATCAGCGTTGTTTTATTGCCGAACAGTGCAATGCCACTCCCACAACTTTTCACGAAAAAGGATGAATTTCGTATTGTGACATCCTCATGGCCGAAACAGTCATCCGAGCATATATGAGGGCGACCTTGTTGAGTTGCACGGAGAAAAACATCCAAGAAAATAACTTGTATTAGCTTTTACCAGTTGGTGGCGCTACTACTACGATGAAAAATAAGTTGGTAGATGTCTTCAGGGCTGAAGTATCCTCAAATGTGTACAACTTCGAGAAGATAGGATCATCTGAGTCATGTTGCCGGAGCTTTTGTTGCCACAAAGTACAATCGGACTTTTCAGCACCGTAATAGCCACGCCTTTTGCCAAAACGTCACAAAATTCGGCAGAGAGTAAGATCATTGTCTTGAGTCTTTTCTGACTAATTTTCAGTCGGATTCGTCAAAAGGGCACCATGCAGTACGTGAAAATTAAAATAAAAACACATTTTTGATTCCACTTGGCGGCGCTGTGTGTATAACAAAATAATAACATTAAGATGTCTTCAGGTCGGGACGTTTTATTTACAGGTGAAGGTTTGGATTTTTAGGAGCATGTGCAGGGGCGTTATTAAGCATTCATTTATTTGTATTAGGTTCATTTTGTCTTCTTATTATTGATATTTGACTGATTCATTAAAAGCAGACAATTATGTTTTAGGTTAATTTTTTACCTGACATGTTTCGGCGAGTCTTTCGCCTTCTTCAGAGTGTCGCATGATGGTGTCTTGAGACCCGTCTTTATCAGCTGATGTTCCATGTGGGTGTGACTTACCTGTCAAAAAAATGAAAAATCAGAGCAGTAAAAGAACAAGCACTGTCAGGACTCGCCGGTCGGCGAGGAGGAGGTGGACCCAAAAGGCGAGGAGGCAGAGAGGTCAGTAACGTGAAGGGAATTTATTAACTGAAACAACCAGGGCAAACAATGTGGCAGGGTGAAAAATAACAAAAGACAAACTTAACGTGACCAGACTGGGAGGCAGGGCGAGGAACAACACTGAAAGACGGGAACGAAGAGGGGAACCAGAGCATGAACATGAACAAGGAGCAGAACGTGAACAAAGGTGGTCGTGGCTGTCCGTGATTTTCGGCAATGACCCGACACTGGGTTGAGAGCATGGAAGGCTTAAGTAGTCCGGTAATCAGGGGAGCAGATGGGGAGCAGGTGTGTGATCGTTGATGAGGAGCAGGTGCGTGGCTGGTGAGGGCGAGGTGCTGAGGGGAAACGCCCCTGCTCAGCTGATCAAAACAGACAGGAAAAGGCACATGGCAGGAAGGAGGGGAGAAAATAACAACAAAAACAATAACAAAAACCGCATGCATAGCATATGAAAACAATAACAAAAGGCTGTCATGCCCGACGCGGATCATGACAGTACCCCCCCCTCAAGGGACGGATTCCAGACGTCCCAAAAAAAAGGAAAAGAAAAGAAAAGGAAAACCATGTCTAAGAACGAGGGTGGGCGGAAGGGGTCGGGAGGTGGGTCAACGACCCGTGATCGAGACCGGTCTGGCGGATTCCCGGGAGGCCAGACCAGCGAGTCTTTTCGTGACCCTTCAGGGGGCCGTGAGGGTGGCCAGGCCAGTGCGTCCCATTGGGGCCATTCAGGCGGACGTCCGGAACGACCCGAACGCCACATGAAGTCCGCTGATGGAGCTGGGGCGAGGAGCGGCGGCAGGCCATGGAACGTCGCCGAGTCAGGAACGTGGCGCGGCGGCTGGTCGTTGAACCCTGCCGAGACAGGAACGTGGAGCGGCGGCAGATTGTCGAGCCCCGCCGAGACAGGAACGTGGAGCGGCGGCTGGTCGTCGAGCCCCGCCGAGACAGGAACGCGGAGCGGCGGCTGGTCGTCGAGCCCCGCCGAGACAGGAACGCGGAGCGGCGGCTGGTCGTCGAGCCCCGCCGAGACAGGAACGCGGAGCGGCGGCTGGTCGTCGAGCCCCGCCGAGACAGGAATGCGGAGCGGCGGCTGGTCGTCGAGCCCCGCCGAGTCAGGAACGCGGAGCGGCGGCTGGTCGTCGAGCCCCGCCGAGTCAGGAACGTGGAGCGGCGGCTGGTCGTCGAACCCCGCCGAGTCAGGAACGCGGAGCGGCGGCTGGTCGTCGAGCGTCGCCGAGACAGGAACGTGGAGCGGCGGCTGGTCGTCGAGCCCCGCCGAGGCGGGAGCGTGGAGCGGCGGCTGGTCGTCGAGCGTCGCCGAGACCGGAACGTGGAGCGGCGGCTGGTCGTCGAGCCCCGCCGAGGCGGGAGCGTGGAGCGGCGGCTGGTCGTCGAGCGTCGCCGAGACCGGAACGTGGAGCGACGGCTGGTCGTCGAACCCCGCCGCGTCAGGAACGTGGAGCGGCGGCTGGTCGTCGAACACCGCCGAGACCGGAACGTGGGGCGGCGGCCCATCGTTGAACCCCGCCGACACAGGAACGCGGAGCGACGGCTGGTCGTCGATCCCTGCCGAGACAAGAACATGGAGCGGCGGTGGGTCGTCGTCCACCGCCGAGGCAGGAACCAAGAGCGGCCGCGGGCCGTCGAGCGCCGCCGGGGCCAAGGCGAGCAGTGGCGACGGGTCGTCGGATGCTGCCGCGGCCAGAGCGGGGCGCGGTGGTGGGTCCTCGTGCGTCGCCGAGACTGAGGCGTGACGCGGCGGCGGACCGTCGTCCATCGCGGGCACCGGAACCGGGAGCGGCGGCTGGTCGTCGACCCCTGCCGAGACAAGAATGTGGAGCGGCGGTGGGTCGCCGTCCACCGCCGAGGCAGAAACCAGGAGCGGCCGTGGGTCGTCGAGCGCTGCCGGAGCCAAGGCGAGCAGTGGCGACGGGTCGTCGGATGCTGCCGAGGCCAGAGCGGGGTGCGATGGTGGGTCGTCGTGCGTCGCCGAGGCTGAGGCGTGACTCGGCGGCGGACCGTCGTCCATCGCAGGCACCGGGACCGGGAGCGGCGGCGCTTCATCAGGCGCCGCTGGGACCGATACGGCAGGCGACTGCTCGTCGTCCACCACGGGTGCAGGGACCGGGAGTGACGGCTGCGGGCCGTGTTCTGCCAAAACGTGAGCTTGGAGCGGAGGCAAGGCGTGCCCCACCGGAACATGGGCTTGGGACGGACGCACAACGTGCTCCGCCGGAACGTGAGCTTGGGACGGACGCGCAGCGTGCTCCTCCTGAACGTGAACCTGGGTCGGAAGCAGGGTGTGCTTCCCCTGAACGTGGACTTGGGACGGACGCACAACGTGCTCCGCCTGAACGTGAGCTTGGGACGGACGCACAGCGTGCTCCGCGTGAACGTGAACTTGGGTCGGGGGCAGGATGTGCTCCGCCTGAACGTGAACTTGGTTCGGGCGCACAGCGTGCTCCGCTGGATCGGGAGCTGGGATCGCCATTGGGGCCCCGGGACGGGGCTCGGCCGCTGACGGGGAGCCGGGACACGGCTCAGCAGCTGGCGGGGAGCCGGGACTGGGCTCAGCAGCTGGCGGGGAGCCGGGACTGGGCTCAGCAGCTGGCGGGGAGCCGGGACTGGGCTCAGCAGCTGGCGGGGAGCCGGGACTGGGCTCAGCAGCTGGCGGGGAGCCGGGACTGGCCTCAGCAGCTGGCGGGGAGCCGGGACTGGGCTCAGCAGCTGGCGGGGAGCCGGGACAGGGCTCAGCAGCTGGCGGGGAGCCGGGACAGGGCTCAGCAGCTGGCGGGGAGCCGGGACTGGGCTCAGCAGCTGGCGGGGAGCCGGGACAGGGCTCAGCAGCTGGCGGGGAGCCGGGACAGGGCTCAGCAGCTGGCGGGGAGCCGGAACGGGGCTCGGCCGCCTTCGAGGAGTCGGCACGGGACTCTGGAGGCTGCGGCTCGCATGGAGGCGGCGGGGTCCGTGCAGCGGGAGCTGCATTGGTCACTGCTGCAGGCGTGGAGGCGACAGCGGGCCGGGCGCAGCAGTCGATCCGGGCACAGCCGAACCGGGGGCCCTGATCCCTGTCAGCCTGCCGCCATAGGGAATCAGGAAAACGGGAGACCTGAGGGACCGTGACTGCGGGGGCTGGTGAACGCGAGCTAGGAGACGCCAGGGGAGCGTGATCCGGTGCTGAAACTGATGGTGAACGATGTGCGCGACGTGACCGTGACTTCCGGGATTTGGGACGTGAAGCGCGCGAGGGGGAGTGGGAGGTGGTCGCGAAAAACTCAAATGGCTCGGGGGGAGGAAGGTGACGGCTCAAAAATAACTCAGCGTTGCGCTGAGCGACTAAGAGAGTGGCAATATATTCAAAATCATAGTCGTGATCTGGATCGGAAAAAATGTGAGGGGCAAGGTGCTCAAAATCAAACTCGTGACCGGACTTACTCGAACCGTGAGGGGGTGAAAGGGCTTGGTGCTCAAAATCGTCCTCGTAATCCGAATCTATGATCAGGTGAGGGGGTATGACAGGCTGGTAATCGGTGCTGTAATCGGGGGGCAAAAGGGGAGAAACAGACGTCGAGCGGAAAATGGAACCTACTTGAAGGACACGGGGTTGGTCGGCAGGCTGAGGGGGGTTGTCCGTCCGGCGGCGTCATGGACAACAACATGAACATTACAAATCAGCAATCACTGACCACTGCAAAAGGGAAAACCACATCATGGACCGGGAGAAGGGCAGGGTCATCCGCACCGAAGAGAACAAACAACAGCGCTGGATCAGAGAGGCCATTGAGATCTGCAAGCGAGGCATAAAAACCATGAACAGAGACAAGGGAGCCTTCATCCTCTCTACCACCTAGAGCAGCATCTTGGCGGAGTGAACGGACAGCGGGGGGCGTGACTTGCCTTCATTCTTGTGACAGGTAAGTCACGCCCTCATGGAACATCAGCTGATAAAGACGGGTCACAAGACACCATCATGTGACACTCTGAAGAAGGCGAAAGACTTTCGTATTGTGACATCCTCAAGGCCTAAACACTCATCCGAGCAAATATAAGGTAGATTTTGTGAACCTGCCCGGAGAAAAACATCAACGAAAATAATTTGTATTTGTTTTAACCAGTTGGTGGCGCTACCACTGCGATCAAAAATAAGTTGGCAGCCGTCTTCAGGGCCTGAATATCCATGACGCCGCCGTGAGCCTCTCGCTGGGTCCTTCTTTGGTCGGGTCATTCTGTCAGGACTCGCCGGTCGGCGAGGAGGAGGTGGACCCAAAAGGCGAGGAGGCAGAGAGGTCAGTAACGTGAAGGCAATTTATTAACTGAAACAACCAGGGCAAACAATGTGGCAGCGGTCGCTGCTCAGGCCCTAATAATAATAATAATAATAATAATAAAAGTAATAATATTTTCTACAAAAACAATAGGGACCTCGCAGCCGTCGCAGCTCGGGCCCTAATAACAATTTCTAGAAAAACAATAGGGACCTCGCAGCGGTCACTGCTCGGGCCCTAATAATAATAATAATAATAATTTCCACAAAAACAATGGGGACCTCGTAGCGGTCGCTGCTCGGGCCCTAATAATAATTTCTACATAAACAATAGGGACCTCGCCGCGGTCGCTGCTCGGGCCCCAATAATAATTTCTACACAAAGTCCATTGTGGTGACCCGCCCCCTTTTAATAAATTCAAAATGGCCGACTTCCTGTAAAACCTAGCTCATTGCTCCAAGAGACTTTTTTGTAGGTCTTGGTCTTATACATACAGTGAACCCTCGCTACTTCGCGGTTCACCTTTCGCGGGTTCAGTGCTTCGCGGGTATAAAAAATATTCGGGGCATTGTAGTTTCGCCGAGCGGCACGACGGGGCGCTGGAGCGGTTAGACGGCCGGCGTGCGCCGAAGAAGAGCGTGGGCGAAGAGAAGAGTGGACGAAGAAGAGCACGTTCCCCCGGACACGATCGGTGGCGACGTTTCGCGCGGTTCGGACCGTACCAGAGCTCCGGCCGGCGTGCGTGGCAGTTAAGCCGTAGAGGAGCACCTTCCCCGGGCACGGGCGGTGCCAAGCGGCCCCTAAGTTTAACCGAATGGAAGCTCCGGAGGAGGAGGGCATGCTCGCGTCACAGTAAGCCGAAGAGGAGCACCTTCCCCGGGCACGGGCGGTTCCAAGCGGCCCCTAAGTTTAACCGAATGGAAGCTCCGGAGGAGGAGGGCATGCTCGCGACACAGTAAGCCGAAGAGGAGCACCTTCCCCGGGCACGGGCGGTGCCAAGCGGCCCCTAAGTTTAACCGAATGGAAGCTCCGGGGGAGGAGGGTGGGCGTGTGTCACAGTTAAGCCGAATTGGAGCACCTCTTCCGCCCGGGCACGAGCGGAGCGCGAAGCTGTCAGTTATGAATGAATAAATGAATAAATAAATAAATAAATAAAGAATGGCACCTTTCATTTCACAGGGCACACCAGATGGCGTACCAGCAGGTAAAAGTCTGAGTAATTAAATAAATACAAAAAGAATGGCTGGGGAATAAAAAAATAATACGTTTTAATAATAATTTGTTTTTTTTGTTATAACATGAATTTCACTCTCTCTCTCCCCGTATATATATATATATATATATATATATATATATATATATATATATATATATTTATTATATATATTGTATTTTTTTTTTAAGCATTTTTGAAGGTGCGCCGCTACTTCGCGGATTTTCAGTTTTCGCGGGTGGTCTCGGTCTCCATTAACCGCGATAACCGAGGGTTCACTGTACTCCATATAATTTACAAAAAGCGAGGTGAAACACTCAACCAGGGCTGCTCTGCATGTTGTGCTGGGCCACCTGGAACAACAGCGGAGCTATGCAAGGATGCTCTTTGTGGACTACAGCTCGGCATTCAACACGATCATCCCAGACATCCTCGTCGCCAAACTGGACACTCTCGGCCTCCCTGCCCTCACACGCATCTGGATTAAGGACTTTCTGACCAACAGACCCCAGACTGTGTTGCTCGGCCCCTACACGTCCTCCACCCTCATGCTGAGCACCGGTTCCCCCCAAGGATGCGTGCTGAGCCCTCTCCTGTACGCCCTCTACACCTACGACTGCAGCCCGGCCCACGGCAACAACACCATCGTCAAGTTTGCTGACGACACGACAGTGGTCGGTCTGATCTCGGAAGGTGACGAGACAGCCTACAGAGAGGAGGTAGGGAGACTGACAACTTGGTGCAAGGACAACAGACTGCACCTTAACTCTGCTAAAACAAAGGAGATTGTCGTCGACTTCAGGAGGAACAAGACGCTGCCGCCCCCCCTCTGCATCAAAGGCGTGTGTGTGGAGAGGGTCCACACGTTCAAGTTCCTGGGAGTACAGATCTCCGATGACCTTTCTTGGAGTCACAACACCACAGCAGTGGTAAAGAAGGTCCGCCAACGTCTGCACTTCCTGAGAGTCCTCAGGAAATTCAACCTGGACAGGAAGCTGCTGCTGGCCTTCTACCACTCGTCCATCGAGAGCCTGCTGACGTACTGTGTCTCCACCTGGTACAGCGGCTGCACTGAGGCGGACAGAGTGAGGCTCCAGAGGACAGTCAAAACAGCGCAAAGGATTATTGGCTGCCCTCTCCCCTCGCTGTCGGACATCTACACCGCCCGGTGCCTCAGAAGGGCTCTCAACATCGTCAAAGACAATACCCACCCAAACTCACACCTGTTCGACTTGTTGCCCTCTGGCAGGCGCTACAGATGCATCAAATCAAGGACCAATAGACTGAGAAACAGTTTCTTTCCGAGAGCCATCTCCATACTGAACTCTCACACACACACGAGACCACCCTAACCTTGCAAAACAGCATTGTGATGTGTTTCTATATGCCCTATTCAGTACTGAATTCCATTGCACTGTCTTATTTATTTATCTAATTTATATATTGTCTGTATTATTGTTGTATTGCACTGGAGAGGGGAGCCCTCTAATCTCGTTGCACACTTGAGTACAATGACAATAAAGGGATTTCTATTTCTATTCTATTCTTTTTTTAACTTTTCTCGAGGGCCATGGCGAGCCATTTCAAAAAAGCTGCACAACTAACGTATAAAATATTGATAAATTTGCTCTGCCTGATGTGTGTGTCAAGTTTCACGAGTTGTCGTTCATATTTAGAACCTCATAATCAGCGTTGTTTTATTGCCAAACAGTGCAATGCCACTCCCACAACTTTTCACGAAAAAGGATGAATTTCGTATTGTGACATCCTCATGGCCGAAACAGTCATCCGAGCATATATGAGGGCGACCTTGTTGAGTTGCACGGAGAAAAACATCCAAGAAAATAACTTGTATTAGCTTTTACCAGTTGGTGGCGCTACTACTACGATGAAAAATAAGTTGGTAGATGTCTTCAGGGCTGAAGTATCCTCAAATGTGTACAACTTCGAGAAGATAGGATCATCTGAGTCATGTTGCCGGAGCTTTTGTTGCCACAAAGTACAATCGGACTTTTCAGCACCGTAATAGCCACGCCTTTTGCCAAAACGTCACAAAATTCGGCAGAGAGTAAGATCATTGTCTTGAGTCTTTTCTGACTAATTTTCAGTCGGATTCGTCAAAAGGGCACCATGCAGTACGTGAAAATTAAAATAAAAACACATTTTTGATTCCACTTGGCGGCGCTGTGTGTATAACAAAATAATAACATTAAGATGTCTTCAGGTCGGGACGTTTTATTTACAGGTGAAGGTTTGGATTTTTAGGAGCATGTGCAGGGGCGTTATTAAGCATTCATTTATTTGTATTAGGTTCATTTTGTCTTCTTATTATTGATATTTGACTGATTCATTAAAAGCAGACAATTATGTTTTAGGTTAATTTTTTACCTGACATGTTTCGGCGAGTCTTTCGCCTTCTTCAGAGTGTCGCATGATGGTGTCTTGAGACCCGTCTTTATCAGCTGATGTTCCATGTGGGTGTGACTTACCTGTCAAAAAAATGAAAAATCAGAGCAGTAAAAGAACAAGCACTGTCAGGACTCGCCGGTCGGCGAGGAGGAGGTGGACCCAAAAGGCGAGGAGGCAGAGAGGTCAGTCACGTGAAGGGAATTTATTAACTGAAACAACCAGGGCAAACAATGTGGCAGGGTGAAAAATAACAAAAGACAAACTTAACGTGACCAGACTGGGAGGCAGGGCGAGGAACAACACTGAAAGACGGGAACGAAGAGGGGAACCAGAGCATGAACATGAACAAGGAGCAGAACGTGAACAAAGGTGGTCGTGGCTGTCCGTGATTTTCGGCAATGACCCGACACTGGGTTGAGAGCATGGAAGGCTTAAGTAGTCCGGTAATCAGGGGAGCAGATGTGGAGCAGGTGTGTGATCGTTGATGAGGAGCAGGTGCGTGGCTGGTGAGGGCGAGGTGCTGAGGGGAAACGCCCCTGCTCAGCTGATCAAAACAGACAGGAAAAGGCACATGGCAGGAAGGAGGGGAGAAAATAACAACAAAAACAATAACAAAAACCGCATGCATAGCATATGAAAACAATAACAAAAGGCTGTCATGCCCGACGCGGATCATGACAGTACCCCCCCCTCAAGGGACGGATTCCAGACGTCCCAAAAAAAAGGAAAAGAAAAGAAAAGGAAAACCATGTCTAAGAACGAGGGTGGGCGGAAGGGGTCGGGAGGTGGGTCAACGACCCGTGATCGAGACCGGTCTGACGGATTCCCGGGAGGCCAGACCAGCGAGTCTTTTCGTGACCCTTCAGGGGGCCGTGAGGGTGGCCAGGCCAGTGCGTCCCATTGGGGCCATTCAGGCGGACGTCCGGAACGACCCGAACGCCACATGAAGTCCGCTGATGGAGCTGGGGCGAGGAGCGGCGGCAGGCCATGGAACGTCGCCGAGTCAGGAACGTGGCGCGGCGGCTGGTCGTTGAACCCTGCCGAGACAGGAACGTGGAGCGGCGGCAGATTGTCGAGCCCCGCCGAGACAGGAACGTGGAGCGGCGGCTGGTCGTCGAGCCCCGCCGAGACAGGAACGCGGAGCGGCGGCTGGTCGTCGAGCCCCGCCGAGACAGGAACGCGGAGCGGCGGCTGGTCGTCGAGCCCCGCCGAGACAGGAACGCGGAGCGGCGGCTGGTCGTCGAGCCCCGCCGAGACAGGAATGCGGAGCGGCGGCTGGTCGTCGAGCCCCGCCGAGTCAGGAACGCGGAGCGGCGGCTGGTCGTCGAGCCCCGCCGAGTCAGGAACGTGGAGCGGCGGCTGGTCGTCGAACCCCGCCGAGTCAGGAACGCGGAGCGGCGGCTGGTCGTCGAGCGTCGCCGAGACAGGAACGTGGAGCGGCGGCTGGTCGTCGAGCCCCGCCGAGGCGGGAGCGTGGAGCGGCGGCTGGTCGTCGAGCGTCGCCGAGACCGGAACGTGGAGCGGCGGCTGGTCGTCGAGCCCCGCCGAGGCGGGAGCGTGGAGCGGCGGCTGGTCGTCGAGCGTCGCCGAGACCGGAACGTGGAGCGACGGCTGGTCGTCGAACCCCGCCGCGTCAGGAACGTGGAGCGGCGGCTGGTCGTCGAACACCGCCGAGACCGGAACGTGGGGCGGCGGCCCATCGTTGAACCCCGCCGACACAGGAACGCGGAGCGACGGCTGGTCGTCGATCCCTGCCGAGACAAGAACATGGAGCGGTGGTGGGTCGTCGTCCACCGCCGAGGCAGGAACCAAGAGCGGCCGCGGGCCGTCGAGCGCCGCCGGGGCCAAGGCGAGCAGTGGCGACGGGTCGTCGGATGCTGCCGCGGCCAGAGCGGGGCGCGGTGGTGGGTCCTCGTGCGTCGCCGAGACTGAGGCGTGACGCGGCGGCGGACCGTCGTCCATCGCGGGCACCGGAACCGGGAGCGGCGGCTGGTCGTCGACCCCTGCCGAGACAAGAATGTGGAGCGGCGGTGGGTCGCCGTCCACCGCCGAGGCAGAAACCAGGAGCGGCCGTGGGTCGTCGAGCGCTGCCGGAGCCAAGGCGAGCAGTGGCGACGGGTCGTCGGATGCTGCCGAGGCCAGAGCGGGGTGCGATGGTGGGTCGTCGTGCGTCGCCGAGGCTGAGGCGTGACTCGGCGGCGGACCGTCGTCCATCGCAGGCACCGGGACCGGGAGCGGCGGCGCTTCATCAGGCGCCGCTGGGACCGATACGGCAGGCGACTGCTCGTCGTCCACCACGGGTGCAGGGACCGGGAGTGACGGCTGCGGGCCGTGTTCTGCCAAAACGTGAGCTTGGAGCGGAGGCAAGGCGTGCCCCACCGGAACATGGGCTTGGGACGGACGCACAACGTGCTCCGCCGGAACGTGAGCTTGGGACGGACGCGCAGCGTGCTCCTCCTGAACGTGAACCTGGGTCGGAAGCAGGGTGTGCTTCCCCTGAACGTGGACTTGGTTCGGGCGCACAGCGTGCTCCGCTGGATCGGGAGCTGGGATCGCCATTGGGGCCCCGGGACGGGGCTCGGCCGCTGACGGGGAGCCGGGACACGGCTCAGCAGCTGGCGGGGAGCCGGGACTGGGCTCAGCAGCTGGCGGGGAGCCGGGACTGGGCTCAGCAGCTGGCGGGGAGCCGGGACTGGGCTCAGCAGCTGGCGGGGAGCCGGGACTGGCCTCAGCAGCTGGCGGGGAGCCGGGACTGGGCTCAGCAGCTGGCGGGGAGCCGGGACAGGGCTCAGCAGCTGGCGGGGAGCCGGGACAGGGCTCAGCAGCTGGCGGGGAGCCGGGACTGGGCTCAGCAGCTGGCGGGGAGCCGGGACAGGGCTCAGCAGCTGGCGGGGAGCCGGGACAGGGCTCAGCAGCTGGCGGGGAGCCGGAACGGGGCTCGGCCGCCTTCGAGGAGTCGGCACGGGACTCTGGAGGCTGCGGCTCGCATGGAGGCGGCGGGGTCCGTGCAGCGGGAGCTGCATTGGTCACTGCTGCAGGCGTGGAGGCGACAGCGGGCCGGGCGCAGCAGTCGATCCGGGCACAGCCGAACCGGGGGCCCTGATCCCTGTCAGCCTGCCGCCATAGGGAATCAGGAAAACGGGAGACCTGAGGGACCGTGACTGCGGGGGCTGGTGAACGCGAGCTAGGAGACGCCAGGGGAGCGTGATCCGGTGCTGAAACTGATGGTGAACGATGTGCGCGACGTGACCGTGACTTCCGGGATTTGGGACGTGAAGCGCGCGAGGGGGAGTGGGAGGTGGTCGCGAAAAACTCAAATGGCTCGGGGGGAGGAAGGTGACGGCTCAAAAATAACTCCGCGTTGCGCTGAGCGACTAAGAGAGTGGCAATATATTCAAAATCATAGTCGTGATCTGGATCGGAAAAAATGTGAGGGGCAAGGTGCTCAAAATCAAACTCGTGACCGGACTTACTCGAACCGTGAGGGGGTGAAAGGGCTTGGTGCTCAAAATCGTCCTCGTAATCCGAATCTATGATCAGGTGAGGGGGTATGACAGGCTGGTAATCGGTGCTGTAATCGGGGGGCAAAAGGGGAGAAACAGACGTCGAGCGGAAAATGGAACCTACTTGAAGGACACGGGGTTGGTCGGCAGGCTGAGGGGGGTTGTCCGTCCGGCGGCGTCATGGACAACAACATGAACATTACAAATCAGCAATCACTGACCACTGCAAAAGGGAAAACCACATCATGGACCGGGAGAAGGGCAGGGTCATCCGCACCGAAGAGAACAAACAACAGCGCTGGATCAGAGAGGCCATTGAGATCTGCAAGCGAGGCATAAAAACCATGAACAGAGACAAGGGAGCCTTCATCCTCTCTACCACCTAGAGCAGCATCTTGGCGGAGTGAACGGACAGCGGGGGGCGTGACTTGCCTTCATTCTTGTGACAGGTAAGTCACGCCCTCATGGAACATCAGCTGATAAAGACGGGTCACAAGACACCATCATGTGACACTCTGAAGAAGGCGAAAGACTTTCGTATTGTGACATCCTCAAGGCCTAAACACTCATCCGAGCAAATATAAGGTAGATTTTGTGAACCTGCCCGGAGAAAAACATCAACGAAAATAATTTGTATTTGTTTTAACCAGTTGGTGGCGCTACCACTGCGATCAAAAATAAGTTGGCAGCCGTCTTCAGGGCCTGAATATCCATGACGCCGCCGTGAGCCTCTCGCTGGGTCCTTCTTTGGTCGGGTCATTCTGTCAGGACTCGCCGGTCGGCGAGGAGGAGGTGGACCCAAAAGGCGAGGAGGCAGAGAGGTCAGTAACGTGAAGGCAATTTATTAACTGAAACAACCAGGGCAAACAATGTGGCAGCGGTCGCTGCTCAGGCCCTAATAATAATAATAATAATAATAATAAAAGTAATAATATTTTCTACAAAAACAATAGGGACCTCGCAGCCGTCGCAGCTCGGGCCCTAATAACAATTTCTAGAAAAACAATAGGGACCTCGCAGCGGTCACTGCTCGGGCCCTAATAATAATAATAATAATAATTTCCACAAAAACAATGGGGACCTCGTAGCGGTCGCTGCTCGGGCCCTAATAATAATTTCTACATAAACAATAGGGACCTCGCCGCGGTCGCTGCTCGGGCCCCAATAATAATTTCTACACAAAGTCCATTGTGGTGACCCGCCCCCTTTTAATAAATTCAAAATGGCCGACTTCCTGTAAAACCTAGCTCATTGCTCCAAGAGACTTTTTTGTAGGTCTTGGTCTTATACATACAGTGAACCCTCGCTACTTCGCGGTTCACCTTTCGCGGGTTCAGTGCTTCGCGGGTATAAAAAATATTCGGGGCATTGTAGTTTCGCCGAGCGGCACGACGGGGCGCTGGAGCGGTTAGACGGCCGGCGTGCGCCGAAGAAGAGCGTGGGCGAAGAGAAGAGTGGACGAAGAAGAGCACGTTCCCCCGGACACGATCGGTGGCGACGTTTCGCGCGGTTCGGACCGTACCAGAGCTCCGGCCGGCGTGCGTGGCAGTTAAGCCGTAGAGGAGCACCTTCCCCGGGCACGGGCGGTGCCAAGCGGCCCCTAAGTTTAACCGAATGGAAGCTCCGGAGGAGGAGGGCATGCTCGCGTCACAGTAAGCCGAAGAGGAGCACCTTCCCCGGGCACGGGCGGTTCCAAGCGGCCCCTAAGTTTAACCGAATGGAAGCTCCGGAGGAGGAGGGCATGCTCGCGACACAGTAAGCCGAAGAGGAGCACCTTCCCCGGGCACGGGCGGTGCCAAGCGGCCCCTAAGTTTAACCGAATGGAAGCTCCGGGGGAGGAGGGTGGGCGTGTGTCACAGTTAAGCCGAATTGGAGCACCTCTTCCGCCCGGGCACGAGCGGAGCGCGAAGCTGTCAGTTATGAATGAATAAATGAATAAATAAATAAATAAATAAAGAATGGCACCTTTCATTTCACAGGGCACACCAGATGGCGTACCAGCAGGTAAAAGTCTGAGTAATTAAATAAATACAAAAAGAATGGCTGGGGAATAAAAAAATAATACGTTTTAATAATAATTTGTTTTTTTTGTTATAACATGAATTTCACTCTCTCTCTCCCCGTATATATATATATATATATATATATATATATATATATATATATATATATATTTATTATATATATTGTATTTTTTTTTTAAGCATTTTTGAAGGTGCGCCGCTACTTCGCGGATTTTCAGTTTTCGCGGGTGGTCTCGGTCTCCATTAACCGCGATAACCGAGGGTTCACTGTACTCCATATAATTTACAAAAAGCGAGGTGAAACACTCAACCAGGGCTGCTCTGCATGTTGTGCTGGGCCACCTGGAACAACAGCGGAGCTATGCAAGGATGCTCTTTGTGGACTACAGCTCGGCATTCAACACGATCATCCCAGACATCCTCGTCGCCAAACTGGACACTCTCGGCCTCCCTGCCCTCACACGCATCTGGATTAAGGACTTTCTGACCAACAGACCCCAGACTGTGTTGCTCGGCCCCTACACGTCCTCCACCCTCATGCTGAGCACCGGTTCCCCCCAAGGATGCGTGCTGAGCCCTCTCCTGTACGCCCTCTACACCTACGACTGCAGCCCGGCCCACGGCAACAACACCATCGTCAAGTTTGCTGACGACACGACAGTGGTCGGTCTGATCTCGGAAGGTGACGAGACAGCCTACAGAGAGGAGGTAGGGAGACTGACAACTTGGTGCAAGGACAACAGACTGCACCTTAACTCTGCTAAAACAAAGGAGATTGTCGTCGACTTCAGGAGGAACAAGACGCTGCCGCCCCCCCTCTGCATCAAAGGCGTGTGTGTGGAGAGGGTCCACACGTTCAAGTTCCTGGGAGTACAGATCTCCGATGACCTTTCTTGGAGTCACAACACCACAGCAGTGGTAAAGAAGGTCCGCCAACGTCTGCACTTCCTGAGAGTCCTCAGGAAATTCAACCTGGACAGGAAGCTGCTGCTGGCCTTCTACCACTCGTCCATCGAGAGCCTGCTGACGTACTGTGTCTCCACCTGGTACAGCGGCTGCACTGAGGCGGACAGAGTGAGGCTCCAGAGGACAGTCAAAACAGCGCAAAGGATTATTGGCTGCCCTCTCCCCTCGCTGTCGGACATCTACACCGCCCGGTGCCTCAGAAGGGCTCTCAACATCGTCAAAGACAATACCCACCCAAACTCACACCTGTTCGACTTGTTGCCCTCTGGCAGGCGCTACAGATGCATCAAATCAAGGACCAATAGACTGAGAAACAGTTTCTTTCCGAGAGCCATCTCCATACTGAACTCTCACACACACACGAGACCACCCTAACCTTGCAAAACAGCATTGTGATGTGTTTCTATATGCCCTATTCAGTACTGAATTCCATTGCACTGTCTTATTTATTTATCTAATTTATATATTGTCTGTATTATTGTTGTATTGCACTGGAGAGGGGAGCCCTCTAATCTCGTTGCACACTTGAGTACAATGACAATAAAGGGATTTCTATTTCTATTCTATTCTTTTTTTAACTTTTCTCGAGGGCCATGGCGAGCCATTTCAAAAAAGCTGCACAACTAACGTATAAAATATTGATAAATTTGCTCTGCCTGATGTGTGTGTCAAGTTTCACGAGTTGTCGTTCATATTTAGAACCTCATAATCAGCGTTGTTTTATTGCCAAACAGTGCAATGCCACTCCCACAACTTTTCACGAAAAAGGATGAATTTCGTATTGTGACATCCTCATGGCCGAAACAGTCATCCGAGCATATATGAGGGCGACCTTGTTGAGTTGCACGGAGAAAAACATCCAAGAAAATAACTTGTATTAGCTTTTACCAGTTGGTGGCGCTACTACTACGATGAAAAATAAGTTGGTAGATGTCTTCAGGGCTGAAGTATCCTCAAATGTGTACAACTTCGAGAAGATAGGATCATCTGAGTCATGTTGCCGGAGCTTTTGTTGCCACAAAGTACAATCGGACTTTTCAGCACCGTAATAGCCACGCCTTTTGCCAAAACGTCACAAAACTCTGAAAAAGCTGAGTGAGCCTCAAACCAGACATACACATTCACTGACAAATATCCTGTGACACCAGATATATTAGAAGTCTTGTCTAATCAGCACACGTCTATCTAACTGCAATTTTAACATCTCGAGACACGACAGGATGAGTACACGATACGCATACCTCCATTTCTGAGTCTGTAAAGCCTGGAGGAGGCTGCTTCGATGTTTTAGTAGCATCATAAATTTATTGAATTAATTATATTTGAGGTTGGATTAGATTTTTACACATTTTAAGCCTTAGCCACCCAAAACAAAACATAAGCTCATGAATGAAATAAAACTAATTAATTTCGCCCATGCCAATTAATCTTCTGTAGACACGTGTTGTGACCAGTGTTGTTTTTGGCAGGCATTTTAGATTTTGTCCAAGTCATTTGGACAAAGTGCTGATTTGTTTACATCACATTTAGTCATCCCAATTCGTTATAGTTTTAGTCCAGTTTTAGTCAACGAAAACTAAAAAAAGGGTTTTAGTCCAGTTTTAATCGACGGAAACGCAAAAAAAGTTTTACCCTAGTTTTCGTCAATTTATTCACAAAGGTTTTAGTCCAAGCGGCACGGTGGCCCAACTGGTTAGCAGGATGGCCTCACAATATTGAGGTCGTAGGTACGATTCTGGCTCCGGCCTTCCTGCGTGGGTTTCCTCTGGGTAATTCGGTTTCCTCCCATATTCTTAAAACATGCATGGCAAGTTGCTTGGACACTCTAATTGCCCCTAGGCATGAGTGTGAGCGTGGATGGTTGTTCGTCTATGTATGCCCTGCGATTGGCTGGACACCAATTCAAGGGTGTACCTCGCCTACTGCCGAAGACAGCTGGGATCGGCTCCAACACCCCCCGCGACCCTAGTGAGGAGAAGCGGTACAGATAACGGATGGATGGATGGATGGGTTTAAGTCCATTTGAGTTAAAACAAGGCATTCAAGGTTTCCACCCAATAACAAAGACTTTTGGATGGACTACAAAGGATTCTTCATTACAAACAGAAAAAAGTGGCAACAGTGGAATCAATGCTCACTGCTCCAAAATAAGCAGAGAAGCAAAACATTTTGTTGGGCAACTGTTGTGGCTTTATTTCACTAAAAGCAACATAAAATAATTTATGAACCACATGCTAACAATTTTGTCTCGTCAACGAAAAAAATTTATGTACATCACGTCATGTTTTCGTCATAAAAGAACCTCGTTTAGCTCGTCATCGTCATTAAAAAAGGGGCGTTAACGAAGTATTTTCGTCATAGTCATCAGTGACGAAAACAACACTGGTTGTGACTGATATTTCAGTCCCAGGTTGTCTCCTGAACACCACCAATTGGGCAAGGGAGCGCAGGAAAGCCTGGGGTCTTCTATTTTTACAGTATAGAAAGGCTAAATATCAAATTGAAACAGTGTTTTATATCATGAATATACAGGGTTGGTGCTGGTTCTGGTAGGGAAACCACAACATAAAGATGTCCTTAATTAGTCCCACAATGGGGATATTTGCAATATGGCATATGATGGCCTAACAGGGCCACCGCCCAGAAAAGAGTAACGCAGAACTTTGTAATACTGTCACTCCCTGACCAGTTCGTTGTTCCTGAAGAGCCAAACTTTGACTCAGACCCACAAATTTGAATTACAGATAGTGGACAATGGAGAACTCCCCCAGTCAGTCAGCATGTTCAACTTCCATAGAAACCTCAACATACATTTATTAGATTGCCAAACTAATTGGAAACTACATCACCAGAACACCACAAGTGGGCTCTGTTATTGTACTTAAAGATGCATCTTACAAACCTGTGTTCTCCAAGGCCAGCTGGTCCATAGTCTTAAGTTATTTCTTCGCCAACATCAATGTCTCGGAGCGCAAACAGACAGAGGTGTGGTCTGTCCTCTGTTGTCTTCTTCTTCATTTTACAGTTGGGGTGCATGTGGTCATCATTAACCAGTCTTCCCAGACTGCCATCTTCTTGAGCGGTGTTAGAATAATATTAAGAGGTTATTATACATTTGCCGTGATGCAGCTTATTTTGATGTGTGGTGCATATAACATGTTGCAGTTTAATATAGTGAACTATGCTGAGTGTTTGCAGTGTGAGGGGTGATACAGGGAGACACCTCTACTGCAGGGAGGTGTCTGCAATTGGCGGGGCGGTGGCACTTCTTCAGAAGTGAGGTTGAAGTAAACAACATCCAGAAGAGCCCTGATAAGTTGGCATCGAAGTCTGAAGCAAGCAACTGGGTCCTGATAAAGGATGTTGACGTCAAAGTCAGCTGCGATCCATGGCGACACCCCAATGATAAACCGGACTGAACCAGCTTTTGAGAAGACGAACTGTACCACCCTTGAGTGTAATCTGATTCCCCGATGTTATAAAAGGGAATGTGTGAAAAGCATCGAGGAACAGAAGGAAGATAAAGTTGTCAAATAAACTTTGTTTAACCTTTCTGTCTCCACAAGAGCTGTTTGTCTCTCCTTTTAGCTCACGAACACTATATGTCAAATTGGCGAACCTGACAAGCGGCATCAACACTTAAAATAGATTTAAAAAAAAAAAAACAATTATTCAATCAATGTCAGAAATTAATCTTTGAGACAATCTTGTGTACACAAAACATAAAAATAGGAAATCCACAATTTTTAAATCTTCTAAATCAAATCATACAAGAAATTTCTATTGGAATCAGACCCTATTAACAGCTTGTCTTTGAGACTTCATGGTCTATATTTTCATTTGTACAGATTCAACGCATGAATAAAAGTAATCACCGTATTTTCGCAGTCATAAGCAAACAAAGCGCCCTGTCAGTCGATGCGTCCATTAAATGGACAAAGTACCACTCACGTCCATCAGCCCTTGTCATCAACAAGCTGTTGGAAGTGCATGTTAGCACACCCTGCTGGGCAAAGAGTGAGTTGTCCATGCTTACAATCGACCGTGACAAATACACCATCTGACTATAATGTTTGGGTGATGGTGTTGGAAAAAGCTGGACAAAGGGCAGCTGTCCACAATGTTTTAGTCTGTCTTATCATTTATGTTATTGCAAGCAAGAAACGTCCCAGGTTTAGACAACAGACAAAAAGTCCAAAGCATAACAGCACATCTCTTTAAACAGCCATGCAAATCTCTCTAAACAGCTATGGGATTGTGGGTCTATGCTCCCAGAATGCATTGCTTGAATTAGCTAAGGCTGAGTGGCTTTTGTATTATTTTCATTTTTTTTGGGTATATTGATGGCATGAGAGATACATGTTTGTGTTAATCTTATTTCTATGTTTCATTGTTTGCTTGTATGATGAGTTTTTTATTTTTTGTGTGTGGTGAGCAGCCAAGTCCCTCCCCTGACGTTGCTTTGTAGGCTATTGCCAATGCACCTAATATTGGCCTGAGCCATTGTCAGCTATTGTCAATAGAGACTTGGCGTCTGCTGCAACAATGGGGTGATTGCTCATGTTATTGGGGCATAGTAGGCTGCTATCGGCTGTGTCAGTGTGGGCAGCTCTGCCAAGTTCATGCTATGCTAACAGCAGCTGTGCTATCGTCTTGTCAGGCGGTGCGTCCAGTATATGTTACAAAGACAGAAATAGCGGCCTCAACAGGTGTTGCGCCCTTTGACACGGCGCGTCTTTTGGGTGCGAAAATACGGTATACATTTTTGCTTAGAGAATGATTTTTCCCCTAACACTTATGGGATGAGTATGTGTTTATTTTTTTAAATAAAAACAAAAATAAGATAACATCTCAATCTTTGCCTCACCTCCAAGTTTTTTCTTGCCGGCGGAAGTCAAACAAAAAGACAGTGCCTCTTCCATCCATCTTCCTGCGTTGAGATTTATCAGAATCTATCAATTTTCCTCTGTACTCCATAATAAAGAATAAAGTCGTCTTTCCTGAAAGGGGCCTTGGTAAATACTCCTCGACCTAGTTAACAGGGAAATCAAGATAGCTTCGTCATATTTTTAAGCACACAAATAAGGAGTCATCATATTCATTTGGGCCACTATACTAATGTAGGGTGGTTTGAAACATTGCTTCTTGTGAGGGATAGAGCAGAGCCCTTCTTTATGATTTTAAAGGAACAGACCAGCCAAAATTCATTTTCCAGCATTGCATTAGCCAGTATGTATTAGGACTGAAAGTACAAATGTCAATGGCACCTGGTTACGTAAAAAAAAAACTTTAAGATTATTTAGTTTCATAACAATGACATACACTGTATACACAGTCATATTGGATCGCGTCACGTGATCTCTGTGACGTATAACGTGCTTTACACTAGACTATCAATATCGGACTTGTTCACCGGTCTATTGTGGTATAAAAATGCCGGAGGGCGTCATCAAGTACAGCCTTAATTTAGATAGAACTCCTACCATCAGGTTTCACGCTCACTGAAATAACTTGAAACTGACAAAAGAAAAGGTCAAGACACTCTTAATGTAAAATAACCACTTAAAAAACGATGTCAGCTTGGTTATCAGAAAACAATAATATATCTTAGCAAAAGCGTTAACATCATACCTTTAAATGAGTTTATATACTTCGCTTCTAACTCTGCAGTCTTGTCCAGACCCTTGACTGCATGTTCAATAGTATCCTGCTTTGGGGACTTCCTGCATCTCAGGGAAGGCATTGTTTATTCTATAAAGAAAAAAGACAGTTTTGTGTTGAGAATTATTAATACTATAGGCTAAATGGAGTTTTAACAATATCAGTGTAAGAAAAATAAATTATAAATTAAAAAAATATCAATCCCTCCATCCCAATTAACGATTTCAACCATAATAGTTTATATTGAAGTTTAAACAACAGACAGACAGATTTATGCAGTGTGACTACAAAAATCTTACCAAAATTGCATTCACATTAACCTTTGCTTTAAGAATCATGTAATTAACCAGTGAACATCGTGTCTTACACAAAAATTAATGACAGAAATTATCATGGTACTTGCATTCTGTTGTTCTATAACAAAAGTGCAAGCTGTTAGCTCCGCAAAGCTAACGCAACAAGCTAGCGTCCCTCGTGCTCACATTCAATGCAAACCTGACCACCGGATGAAAATACGCGTCGGTTTAGTTCTTTAAATGAGTAAAAGCACCATGACGTTTTATAATTATTCAATGCTTAACTGGAGCTCGTCAATTATGTCGATGTAGGAGCACATGTTTGCTAGGCCAGTGTTGTAGGCCCACATCCATGGTGCTACTTTGTATAGTGTTTTCCACACAACTATCTCTAACCATGAACAAATGCACTCGAGGCATGTTTTGAATAAAAACAAACGAAAAACACTTACCTCTCCGTTTCAACAGCAGTTCGAACTTCGAAGTGGTGATATTCTCCAGCGTTAAGCACCTGCTCGAACTGCGAATAGGTCAAATTCAACAGCGTCTTTTTTCTGTCTTAATAAGGACGCGATGAGAGGAGGAGCGCTTGCCTTTTCGTCAGCACGCCCCGCGCGGGTGGTGCTGCTTTATCACTCTCTATCTGTGCCCGCCCGCCGGCATGTCGATAGAAAAATAATATTCCTTCAAACATTACTTTCATCTTCTTAACGTTTTGTAGTGAATTTAACAGGTTCACCACTTTTTTCAAATACACCAATGGAAAACAGGTCTTAATTGAGGAAACATACAAAGAGCGTCTCACAAACACCTTATGATGAGCAATGTAATTTGATCACGTTTTTTGTCACTGCCTGGACGTCGGTTCACTGGCCTGGTGGCAGTGGCTTGTAGACACTGTCACTGAGTGGGAACGGATCTCAAGGTGGGTCAAACTAACCCAAGCAGTGGATCGGTCCGTTTTTTAAATTTATTAATTTTTTTATTTTATGTATTTATTTATTATTTAATACAAGGGCTTCGGCTCACTACCAGTGGGCGGGACCAAAGAATTTGGGTTTCCTTTGAGCTAGGAGGCAGTCAAAGGCAGTCCAATCCCCGGCAACATAAAGCGCCTAGCTCTGGGGACATGGAATGTCATTTCTCTGGTAGGGAATGAACCCGAGCTGGTGTGTGACTAGACCAGTGGTTCTCAATTATTTCCTGTCATGCCCCCCCTACCAAGAAGAAAACAATTCGCACCCCCCCCACCACAATTTTTTTTTACATTTCGTACTAATGTACATGTTCTTTGCATATTAATGTTAGATTGTCAATAAAATATCTTACCTTAACAAAGCTAAATTGATAAAAAAATATATCATTTTGAGAACGACTATTGTGAGGATCTCGAAACTCAGTACTCTGTGGTGCTAATATTGATGAGATGATAAATATGTTGAAGCCACAGAACAAAAAGATTAGATATTGTTTGGAAATTAATGACGTACATAACAAAGGAATATCAGCCTTGATTGGAGTACATTACTGCATTTAAATTTTTAATAAAAATGAAACAATTATTGATGTTATGACCACTATGAAGAATTTAAAAAAACAATATATAGGGATAATTATAGTTTTCATTTTGTTATGTTTAGTCTGTTCATGTTGCATTATTTTTATGACAAAGATGATGGTTAATCGTAGGTTTGTTGCCCAAATGTACCGTTACAACCTGATTAATGTTGAGAATGACGAACTCAAACTGGACACTAAAACGTAAAAACACATGGACTTCTTGCCCCTGTCCACACACGTGCACACACACACACACCATACACGAAGATCCGGGAGGTAAGGACGGCTGTCCTCTCCTACAACGAGGCAAGGGCCTCCACCAAGTCACCCCAGGGACAAGTTTTATTCCCTGATGGTCATCAAATTATGAGGATCTCATTCTACGCCGGAAGGGAGGAGGGGAATTTTTCCCTAATGTGAGGTTTTCGCTCCTCCACTGATGATCACACTGTTGTATGATTTCATTATGATGATCTGTCTTAAAGCCGTAAGGACATGATTTTTAAATCCACAACAGGGGGGAAATGTAAGATGGGCTGAGGATAGGTAATCAGTTTGTGTATTCATAATCATGTTTTTATACACTCATTAATGTTTAACACACACAGAGACACTTACTTGTTATTTTAACACACACACACACAGACACCGTATCCTGAAGATGTGTTTAGTTAAACTGACCTTGGGTTATGATTTTCTGCCTGCTGGAGTCCCTGGTGATTAGTTATTGATGCTTTAGTTAAACTGACCTTTATACCGTGAGTTATTGATGTTTTCTGTCTCTTGGTGATTAGTTGTTGATGCTTTTCTGTCTTCTGGTGATTAGTTATTGATGAGTTAGTTTCAATAAAAAGGCAGAACGGAGGGTGAGAGTCAGAGGGTGTGCGGGATTGAACTGGCAAGACGGCTGTTTCGCCTCCTGGCTCCCTCTCCCATTCTGAATGGCACAAAACGAAAACTTTAGTAAGTTATTTCAGTCTAAAAAAGGCGTCAGGGCATTTTTAAACCGGACAGTAAGTCGTCACTGTCTTGGTTCCTTTTTGTGCCTTGACCCATCCCGGAATTATTGAAAGGATGCAGTCCTATTTACAGGCCCCAGTGACACCCCAGGTTTCTGTTGTTTGTACGAGGGCGCTTAATAGGTACTGCTATTCACAATCGTCTTAGGCTGTTTCTTTGCAGAAGTTTATGGACAATGTGTAGTGCTGTAGGATGCAGTCTAGAGCATTCTTGACATTGAAGCTTTTGTTTCCAGCA
The DNA here is from genome assembly GCF_059441095.1 of Idiotropiscis lumnitzeri. Taxonomy (NCBI): domain Eukaryota; kingdom Metazoa; phylum Chordata; class Actinopteri; order Syngnathiformes; family Syngnathidae; genus Idiotropiscis; species Idiotropiscis lumnitzeri. The sequence goes on along the minus strand of NW_028283562.1, from coordinate 2,508,466 downwards.
ACTGCTAATGCGACCGTGCATCAAACATGCAAAACACAGACCCTTGCTCCTCAAGAAGTCAATCTTATCCTTGTGATGCTTTCTCCTAAATTCCTTACAAATTGTGAGACTGTTGCTCTCCATTACAATTAGCACATGGTTTGGCAATAGCATCCACTGAAACAGGTTCTGCCTTTGGCGTGGTGGTTTTGTTGTTTTCCATCTTGGCGGGCACAATGACTGTTGTGAAGACTTTCTTTGATTTTGGTGTTTCTGTGTGTTGTGATTTTGTTTTCTGTTTTATAGAATCTTTCGTGCTTGTCAACAAAGTCAACAAAATCCTTAAACTTCACTCTTCTATTTGTTCTTTCTTGGAGATTGCAGGCAAATTTTCTCCAAGATTCTATAAGTCTGTATGGAAGTTTGTTTGCCAATGCCTTTATATTAGCCATGTTGTCCAAGTCCTCCATGTAATTAACATCTGCCATTATGTTCAAACAGCCCATAAGGAATAATGTGAAAGACTGAAGTGCAACACCATCTTCAGACTTGATTGTTGGCCAATCCATGGCTTCCTTTAAATATGCTTCTGCTATCATGAAGTCATCACCATAAAACTCCTTCAAGATTTGTTTTGCTTTGGTATATCCTGTCAGAGGTTCCATATGGATGCAGCTCTTCACCAACTCATGTGGTTGTTCACTAGTATACTGCAGCTAAAATTGAAGATGATCACGGTTATCACTTGTACGGCCTTCAATCCCATGTTCAATGGCACCTATACAGGTTTTATAATGCAGAGGGTCGCCTTTAAACGTAGGAATGGAAAGTTCGGGAAGTAGCGATGCTTTTTGACTCTTTGCTAAGTATTCTGCGACACTGGCTTGCTGTGAGATTGCTTGGCAAAGGCCATCAAGCACATGTCCCTGTTGTTCTCTACTTTCTGTCTGATGTGGAAATCTAGCCATTGGAATAGTCGAAGTGGGAGCATTTCAGGTCAACACTGCTTGTTGCTCTGATAGGCTGTGATGGTAATTGAATGTTTTTCCTTGTTTAAATTGTAACACACTCATCAGGAATGTGGATACCATCCTCCTGGGTATTTTCATATCTTCTCAAGACATCCAATTTAGCATCAGACTCAGGGAGTGCCGTTTGCATTGCATGCATTTGCTTCTTTGCCTTAATTGCAGCTTCTTCTTGCTCAAGTGCCAACCTTTGTTGTAAATCAGCAGCCTTTGCCTTTAAACATGCTCGTTCCATTTGAGCCTTTAATTTAATTGAAGACGTTGACAGAAGTGAGCTTCTGTCTGTTAGATTCTTTACTTCTACTTCTATGGGTGTAGTTAGTTGATGCAGATCTACTATCATCAGGTGATATTTGTTTATTGCATCCTTCCTCTGCACGTTTCAAAACGTCCTTCTTCCATTGCTCACATTTCCATTAATTACATTTTTTGGATCAAACCAGTTATTTTGGTCATCGGCAAAATCCTCTTCAGTCTTTAAATTTTGCACACCGGAATTGAGGTCCACAAATTCTTGCTCCATGCCGCTAAAGCAAACACAAAGCTCAGTTTTTTACAGCGTCAACATTTGCATCATCCTCCATCAATTGTTCAATTTGACGTTGCATGGAGGTCAATTGAGCAAATTTGCACCTGCGTGCCTGCATCCGTTTAGGCTTGTGATCTTCTACAGCTTTTCTCCGTCATTTTTAATGTCCGCTTTCCACTGTCTTGTTCCTCCATGTCAATCCACAATCAAGCAAACAAAAACGTCAAACTGACTGTAGCGTCTCAATTTGTAGGTCAGCTGAATGACGATCAAAGTTTTAAGCAGTTTACTCACGCACCTGTTACGTGCACGTCCTTGTTAACTCGCGATGCTTGTCAAGTATGGACGCATGCTAACAGCTAGCAGCTCATTGTCCCGACTGGAAAGTTGCTCCTTAGCTGTGATGTGCCTAGGGTTACACTATCTATCATTAACAAACACAGCCAGCCCTCCTCTTTCCTCTTTCCAGTGTCCTGTCCGCAAGTAGTATTTGGAAGCCGTCAAATTCCACGACGGTGTCCGGCGTTAGGTCTGTTAGCCATGAATCCGTGAACATCAGCAAGCTAGCTCATTGGAAGTTCCTCTTGTGCCGCGTTAGCGCTGTTAGCTTGTCCATTTTCTTGGGAAGGTATCTAACATTTCCCATAAAAACGGACAGGAGGACGGGGTGGTCACGCCTCCTCTTTGCCTGGCGTTTCGCCCCCGCGCGACATCCCCCGTCTCTTCCTCCTCAACTCGTGGGGGATATCGGGTCTCGCTCCGGGAGTCGGCACGGGGTTAGCACGAAGTGCTAACAGCTGATCTCTTGTGTAAACGATTGATCCGTAGCTCCCAGTGACATCTCCGGACACGATCACGCAAAAAACAGCCCCCAGCAGCAATAAAACCACCGCAATTTGGATGTCCATTGCTGCGATGAGGTAAAATAAATAAAACTGGGTAAAGGGAAAAACACGCGAAAAAGGCTCAAATAGTGAGCCGTGCTGCTTTAGCAGGTAGCCACTCGCGTGGTGACGGAACCGTAAAAACAAATGTGGTCCCATCAAAATCTGATGGGATATTTAAAAATAAAAGCGTGAAAATTTTCTTATTTGTCTGTCGTCACCAATGATTAAAAAAATTAAAATCATTACAAAATCCTCAAGCTATCGTGATACCAGACAAGTTCTGCGGGACACCAGACCACCCCAGTTGTCCACAAAAAGTGGTCACTTCAAAATTTGATGTGGCATTTAAAAATAAAAAAATCACCTGAAATATGCACTGTGATCAACACTGATTTAAAAGAAAAATCTTTAAAAAATATCCTCAAACTAACGTGATACCAAACCAGGATTGGGGATACTAGACCACACCAGCTGTCCACCAAAAGTGGTCACATCAAAATGTGATGTGGCACTTCAAAATAAAAGTAGCCTGAAATTCGCTTATTTCACGGTCATCACCACTGAGTTAAAAAAAAAATAGCTCGAGCTATCGTGATACCAGACCAGTTTTGTGGGACACGAGACTACCCCAGCTGTCCATAAAAAGTGGTCCCATCGAAATCTAATTTGTAATTTCAAACTAAAAGTTGCCTGAAATCTGCACATTTCACTGTCATCATGCCTGACTTTAAAATTTCATTAAAAAATATCCTCTAGCTATGGTAATACCAAACCAGGTTTGGAGGACACAAGACAACACAGCTTTCCACCAAAAGTAGTCCCATCAAAATGTAAGGAGGCATTTTAAAATAAAAGAGCTGGAGCTGTCGTAATACCAGACTAGTTTTGTTGGACACTAGACGACCCCAGCTGTTCATCAAAAATGGTCCCATCAAAATCTGATGTGTAATTTCACAATAAAAAAAAACCCACCTGAAATATGCACATTTCATTGTCATCAACACTGATTTTAAAATAATCATTTCAAAATACCCTCGAGCTATCGTGATATCAGACCCATTTTGGGGGACACTAGACAACCCCAGTTGTCCATCAAATGCGGTCCCACCAAAATGTGATACGGCATTTCAAAATAAAAGTAGCCTTAAATCAGCATACATCACTGTTATCAGGCCTGACTAAAATATCATGACAAAATATCCTCCAGCTATCATGATACCAGACAAGACATATTTCACTGTCATCACCATTGATTTAAAAAAATTAATTAAAAACTAGAGCTGCGAGCAGCTATAAAGGGCCCTCGCCACCCGGACAACGTTGGGGTACTGGCACGTTGGAAATGTGAAATATTTCCGAGAAATAACGTGAGGAATCTTCAAGAGGAATTTGCTTGTAGTTAAAGTTAGAGCAGCTTTTGTTTTCAAAGCCTCGTCAATGTTTGAAGTAAATTTGTTGGCAGGCACTACAGGTGCATCAAATCAAAGACTAATAGACTGAAAAACATTTTCTTTCCGAGAGCCATCACCATTCTGAACTCTCACACACATGCACACACACACGACCACCCTTACCTTGCTGAACAGCGACGTATTGTGTTGTATTTCTCCAATTTCATACTATTTTCCATCACAATATTTATTCTCTTATTTATCTAATTTATATATTTGATTAAATTATTGTTGTATTGCACTGGAGAGGGGAGCTCCCTAATCTTGTTGCACACTGTACAATGACAATAAAAGGATTTCGGATTCTGATAAATTTAGAATGGCCGACTTCCTGTTCAATTTAGCATACGGCTCCATGAGACTTTTTATTAGGTCTTGGCTTTGTACACACTTCATCAAATTTTCAGTTTGGTGAAACAGAGATATGGGGCTGTTTTTTTTTGTTGTTTTTTTTTTCTAGGGGGCGATAGCGAGCCATTTTTAAACAACTGTACGACAAAATAATAAAATATTGTGAATATTGAATCAACTCCCGGTTGAGTGGACGCTGGCACGTTTGGCTGCCACTGCTCACCGGTAACTCTCAGAAATTTTTTGGATCCGCTTGTTGTACCTGCTTTAGCAGTTTACAATCCCTCCAGTTACAGTGATTTTATTTATTATTATCTGTATGTTGAGCGATCCCGATTCTCATGAATGCCACCCACCGATTGCATAGTCGCTGACGCGTCTACTGTGGCTAAAGTTTAGCTTACCTATCAAAGTTAGCACCTGTCTGCCATGTGGACCCGCAGGCCAGTCTGCTTCTCGCACTTCTGCCTGTTCCTGTCATGTCATCAACCTGTGTCAGGACAACTTCAATCCACTGCCGCTGAACTCCGCTGGATTTACCGACACATGCCCGAGGGAAACGCACCACCACCACTGCTCCTCCTCCCGAACATCGCTCGTCGACCCTTGAAGGATTGTATGGCAATTACCGGCATTTTAAACATTTATGGGACAGAATGTCAATTATTTAATTTAGCAGGTTTATATTTACTGAATATGCTATGATCGCAAAATTCCGGACGAACTGGCGAGGCTGCCCGGCTCACCGTGGCTTGTCATCGGGACCGGGAGGCGGCGCAGGCGACGCAGAGAGAGGAAGCAGAAGCGGGGCTGCAGGTCCGGTGTCTTGCAACGGCTGCGACGGCAGCCCCATAGGCAACCACTGCCGAGTCTGTACCTCACCAACGCCAGATCCGTGGTCCACAAAATCGACGACCTGGGATTACAAATCCTGGGAAACCGCTATGTGCGAGACAGCAGTGTGATCGTCGTCACGGAATCCTGGCTGCACGCAGACGTCCCCGATGCTAGCATCCAGCTGGCCGGGCGCTCGCTACATCGCGCGGATCGGACAAGGGACACCGGTAAGAGAAGGGGCGGGGTGGCTCTGTGTTTACGTGCATGAGAACTGGTGCGGCGATAGCACGATCGTCGAGAAGCACTCTTCCCCCGACATCGAGTTCATGTCCGTTAAATGCCGGCCTTATTTTCTCCCGAGGGAGCTAACGGTCGTGATTGTCACAGCTGTTTACATCCCTCCCGACGCTAGCACTAGCACGGCGCTCTCGCTACTCGCGTGCGTCATCAATAAACATCAGCGGGCCCACCCTGATGGCGTTCACGTAGTAGCGGGAGACTTTAATAAGGCCAATTTAAAGACTGTACTCCCAGAGTTTCACCAGCATGTCAAGTGCCCAACGAGGGGAGACAACACTCTCGACCATGTGTACTCGAACATCAAGCACGCATACAGGGCCCTCCCACTCGCCCCCCTCGGCCAGTCAGACCACCTGTCCTTGCAGCTCGCACCTGCATACACCCCTCTCAGGCGCAGATTCAGGCCCACCACAAAGACTGTGAAAACCTGGCGTGACGGCGCCATGAGTGAATTACAGGACTGCTTTCAAGACACAAACTGGGGCCTCTTTGATCATCAGGACCTTGATGTCTACACACATTGTGTAGTGGACTACATCAAGTTCTGCATGGAAACTGTGTCCCTACACAGGACTATACGGACCTTCCCAAATGCGAAGCCCTGGATGTCCAGCAGGGTTCGCTCTCTCCTCAAGGCCCGTGACGCTGCCTTCAGGTCAGGCGACAAAGCCCAGTACAGGGTGGCTCGTGCTGACCTGAGCAAAGGCATCAAGCTAGCCAAGGCAACCTACAAGGGGAGGCTGGAGGCCCACCTTGCCAGTAACAGACCACGGGAGGTGTGGCAGGGTCTACGGAGCATCACCAACTTCCGTGGCAGCAGCACGACCTCTGCAGACCCGAGTGCATCGCTGGCAGAGGAGCTTAACTGCTTCTTTGCTCGCTTTGACTCGCCCCAACCGTCACACCCCCGCACTTCATGCTCCAACCCCCCCCCACTCACCGTAGAGGAACACGATGTGAGGCGCGCGCTCCTGGCTGTTAACCCCAGGAAAGCTACTGGACCCGACGGAATACCAGGCAAGGTCCTCAAAACATGTGCCCACCAACTGTCACATGTATTCTGCAGGATCTTCAACCGCTCCCTGGCTCAAGCAGTCATCCCCTCCTGCTTGAAAACTTCCACCATTATTCCTGTCCCCAAAAAGTCACCAGCCGTCCACCTGAATGACTACCGTCCTGTTGCTCTCACACCAGTCATCATGAAGTGCTTCGAGAGGCTGGTTCTCCAGCACATCAGGGACTGCCTTCCTCCCACTCTGGACCCCTACCAGTTTGCATACTGGGCTAACAGATCCACTGAGGACGCCATCAACACTGCTCTGCATGTTGTGCTGGGCCACCTGGAACAACAGCAGAGCTATGCAAGGATGCTCTTTGTGGACGACAGCTTGGCATTCAACACAATCATCCCAGACATCCTCGTCGCCAAACTTGACATTCTCGGCCTCCCTGCCCTCACACGCATCTGGATTAAGGACTTTCTGACCAACAGACCCCAGACTGTGTTGCTCGGCCCCTACACGTCCTCCACCTGCATGCTGAGCACCGGTTCCCCTCAAGGATGCGTGCTGAGCCCTCTCCTATACGCCCTCTACACCTACGACTGCAGCCCGGCCCACGGCAACAACACCATCGTCAAGTTTGCTGACGACGCGACAGTGGTCGGTCTGATCTCGGAAGGTGACGAGACAGCCTACAGAGAGGAGGTAAAGAGACTGACAGCTTGGTGCAAGGACAACAGACTGCACCTTAACACTGCAAAAACAAAGGAGATTGTCGTCGACTTCAGGAGGAACAAGACGGTGCCGCCCCCCCTCTGCATCGAAGGCGTGTGTGTGGAGAGGGTCCACACGTTCAAGTTCCTGGGAGTACAGATCTCCGACGACCTTTCTTGGACTCACAACACCACAGCAGTGGTAAAGAAGGTCCACCAGCGTCTGCACTTCCTGAGAGTCCTCAGGAAATTCAACCTGGACAGGAAGCTGCTGCTAGCCTTCTACCACTCGTCCATTGAGAGCCTGTTGACGTACTGTGTCTCCACCTGGTACAGCGGCTGCACTGAGGCGGACAGAGTGAGGCTCCAGAGGACAGTCAAAACAGCTCAAAGGATTATTGGCTGCCCTCTCCCCTCACTGTCGGACATCTACACCGCCCGGTGCCTCAGAAGGGCTCTCAACATCGTCAAAGACAATACCCACCCAAACTCACACCTGTTCGACCTGTTGCCCTCTGGCAGGCGCTACAGATGCATCAAATCGAGGACCAATAGACTGAGAAACAGTTGCTTTCCGAGAGCCATCTCCATTCTGAACTCTCACACACACACGAGAACACCCTTACCTTGCAGAACAGCATCGTGATGTGTTTTTATATACCCTATTCTGTACTAAATTCCATTGCACTCTCTTATTTATTAATCTAATTTATATATTTGTCTGTCTTATTGTTGTATTGCACTGGAGAGGGGAGCCTTCTAATCTCGTTGCACACTTGAGTACAATGACAATAAAGGGATTTCTAATTCTAATTCTAATACGCATAGGAATGACTGATTGTAGTCATGGTCTTTACTGATTTATGATATTATTTTCACATGCTAAAGTTATATTACTTAGTTTATAAATGTGTGAACATAGTATTTTCATGACCTACACTCACATTCACATCATACATATTCAGTCTGCACATTACAAACTGATGACAAGCCAGACAGCACTTCATGGACAAATATGACAAAGCACATTCTCCACATAGGACATAGAGATGCAAACATACCAAATTGGGCACTGGATTTAGTTTTAAAATCGCTGCATTGGCTCCCCGTGTGTTTCAGGATTGATTTTAAGGTTCTTCAATTAGTTTTTAAATGCCTTAACGGTCTTGGGCCATCCTCGCGGACCCTGAGGTCCTCTGGCACCGGCCTGTTAATTATTCCTCGGGTGAGGACTGGAACACATGGCGAGGCTGCATTCAGCCATTCTGGTCCTCGTCTATGGAATAGCCTGCCGGAGGACATCAGGTCCGCAGAGACTGTTGATATTTTTAAAAGGAGGCTCAAGACCAGACCTGGGCATTGCACGGCCCGCGGGCCACATCCGGCCCGCCGGGTGGCACTGACTGGCCCGTATGACAGACCTGGGCATTGTATGGCCCGGGCCACATACCTTTGGTTGACTCTGACCGCGAGTGTAAGGTTAATTGGAAATTTCAAAATAAACATACTTTTTAATTTCACCTCATTCATGGGCGAAAGCTGCACTGCTTTTATTCTGAAATTGTTTTTTTTTTTTATTCCCGCACAATGTGCGTCGCACATAATGACGTAATGCGTTTATCAAGACATGCGCGCGATTGAATCACAACAAGACAACGTTCGCCCTCAAAAATGTCCGCTCAGGCTACAAAAAGAAAGGTAGATGCCGAATGTAGAATTTTCAACAAAAATTGGACAGCGAAGTATTTATTTACTGAAGTTAGAGGTAAAGCTGTGTGTTTAGTTTGCGGGGAGCAGATCGCCGTGTTGAAGGACTACAATTTGAGTCGGCACTACCAGACGAAACATGCAGAGAAATATAAAAACGGCACCAGATAACAATGAACTGGGACACTTTTTCTCAAAATCACAGTTCAGTGACAGTCAATATGTTGTATCTTGCTTAATGTTTGGTGCAAAAAGACAATATTGTGATGTCTTTAAAATGCTCAGAACCTTTACACAACTATCCAACAGTATATGGAACTCAAAATGTGTTTTGAAGTGAATGTGACAGAATATGTTTACTAATATGAGTCACAAATAGTAAAAAATGTTAATATTTTGTCTACCATTGTGTTGAGAAATTTGAATGAATACATTTTTGTAAGGCAACCTCATTTTTTCAGTTTATTTGGTATTTAGTTTCATTGCTTAACTTTAATGCCAGCTTGTCAAAACAGTGCTATTTACTGCTTTTTAAAAAAGAAATACAATTAATATTATACAGAATTGAGTTCAGCCTTTTGGCCCGGCCCTCCACAATATTTTATGTTTCTTATGTGGCCCCATGGAAAAAATAATTGCCCACCCCTGCTCAAGACTCACCTTTTTTGTTTGGCTTTGTTGGAGTTTTTCACTTTAAATGTACCAAAAGTTTGAATTAATTATCTGACTCCATTAATGGTTAACCAAACACGACCTACATTCATCCAACAATTATGCGCGCTCGTTTTTGAGAGAAAGATGACCAGGAAGCCGGCAACTTCACACGGGAGCGGATTTATTCCTAACAGGAGATCTAATACAAATCTGGGGCTCGGGTCCCTACCATTACAGCTCTGCGCGTCCCTGTACCCAACAGAGGACGAACCCCCCCCCCGAGTTGCCCAGGATCAATTATACATTTCAGCAAACAAAACAAAGATAACCTACTATTCTACTATTGGCTATGTGTCATCTGCAGTTAACTTTAGCTTTCTCTTAGTGGATGTCTTCTGCCCGCAGGATGACGTGTCGGCTCGTCCAATCTCACACAGCAGCGCCTTGATGGCGGGAGGCCTGCGTCAGTACCCCCGTTATCAGAAGTGCGGCTCGTCCTGTACAAAAAATATCTGCCACCTACGCATTACACACAGCCTGCCCTGACCTTCCACTGCACATCGAATCAAAGCACAATCAGCAAATATCTTTATTGCATTAAACGAAATACATGTAACTTGTAGTCAATCGTATTAAATCCTTTATAGTCAAATGTATAAAATCCTTTAATCCCTCTCATGGCCTCAGTGAACTGAGGCCATCACCCCCGCAAAAATAATAGAAAAATAATCATAAAAACTGTAAAAAATAAAAAATGTAGAATAATATATACAAGTTGTAATAGAAAAATAATAAAAACAGTAAAAAAATAAAAAATGTAGAATATTTAAAATTTTATTCCCTCTCATGGCCTCAGACAACTGAGGCCATTACCACTTACTCCGCTGGACCCCATGGACCTTCTGGTTGCCAGAGGAACCGGCTCTGGGTCCGACAGGGGGATCATGTACTTGCCACTCTGTGGCAGCGGGCCCAAGGTGCGCTCGAGGGTTTTAACTGTAAGAGATCTGATACAAGGTATACAACAACATCCGCAAAGCACCATATAGCTGTAAATACTGCCACTGAGATTAATATAGAGCTAATCAGACCTTTCCATTTACCAAAGACATTCAACCATCCTGTCCACATTTCCGAATCTACACCTGAATGTTCTTTCATCTTTTTGTTCAAAGTTTGCAAACCTTCCAATGCCTTGGTGAGACGCCCATCTGGTGTCGTGTTGTTTGGTATGAAACTACAACATTGATCCCGAAATGTCCCGCACACTCCTTGTTTTTCAGCCAATAACATATCTAAAGCAATCCTATTTTGAAACGTCATAAAGTTTTCTGACAATTGTTCATGTACTGCCTCTAAATCTTCTGTAGTAAAATTACTCAATCTCTGAACGTTATAATGAACATAATTTATCCAATCCACATTTTTGTTTGGGATCACCCTCTCAAACCCTGATGCGATTTGGTCTGCCAATTTGTATTCGTCCGGGACCCCTCTTGGCACGCTTATTGCATCGATGTAAGTGAGGTCCCCCTGTTGTAACCTCTTTTTGTCTATCCAAACCGGACATCGGGATGACCTGATTTAATTGATCCCAATTTAACTAGTCCAAATCTACAGGTGTCACACTCACCGGCATAATTAAAGTCACCAGGGCACACCTGCCAGAGGCATTGGTCGGCAGCCTGTCGTATAGAAATTTCCCACCATAACACAACCAGACGTCTGCACGGGAAAGCGGGGGTCCTGCTGGAAGAGACACATTCGTTTCACACCAATTCCACGGTATTTGTCCAATTGAGTGTCCTGCTCCATTCAACTTCAAACATGTAAAATCTTGCTTGGACACCTTATTATCAATCCCTTAAATTCTCCAAATCAAATGTGTGATTGAATAATCTCGCATATATACTAATCTCGGGGTCTTGGTCACAAATTTTATGAAACAATATCACCTGTGCGTCTGTCAACCTGTCTCCCGTTCCTCGTACATGACCGTCTGGTTGGAGTGGTACTGTAACATCACAATTTTTGTCTCCCCTCCATCTGTCTAAAAAACAGTCTCATATATTATAAGCAAACATACTAAAAGCGTAGAAAGCAAGCCTATCATTCAGAAATAATAAGAAAAAGGACAGATGTGTCCATTTTTATGTTTGATTTGTATGTGTTTCAATTGGTCAGTATCTCCCCCTCTCTTGACCTGCCCGTCCGGGCGGTCAACCTTCAGGCTCACCATAGCGGGGAAAGAACTCCGGTGCGGGTCGAAGTTGTGAGTAATGGAACCACTTACGACCTTTTGTGTCTAATTGCACCGTACTTTCATTTGATAAATGCTTTTTGTTTAATTAATGTTTAACATATTTAGTAAATATGAACCTGCTAAATTAAATATTTGACCTTCTAGGTAAGTGTTTAAAATAATGCCAGCAATCGTTATACAATCCTTCAAAAAATGCATGCTAAATAATCGCAATAATACCATAATTAATTGTATTCAATCACCTTTTTCAATTTGTTTGTGACGCTTGTATCAGTCACTTGAATAATATATTTTAATTAACGTAAACCCACCAAATATTATATCTATTTTAATTCCCAGACTGTTGTAATAGCTTTCTTCGAATATAATCTAGACCGTGGCATCCTCACAGGTATTGCCCTCAGAAACAATTCTCCAACATATAAATTTAGTTTTGCAGATAATCACCACAAGTAGTGTTGGTTCGCAATAATGTCTAAATGATATCCAGCTAATATGGCACAATATTAGAATTTGGCTTTGCAACATGGGCAAATCATTCCTGAATTAAATAAAATTTAGTTCACTGAGTTCAAATATCTAACTGTGTTTAGAGATTACAATTTAAGCCTCGAGCTAACGCTCTAATTTTGACTGTTTTTTGACAAATATTTAAAGCAACCCAAATGAAATAGTAACCATTTAAACTGTAATAACGCAGATACCAAATTAAACCCTTTTTTTTTTCTTTTAACGGGAAGAATAGGTGCTCTCCCAGACATAGACAGCTCCAAGACCGCTGCAGTCTTCACCTCCCATTGTCTCCCGAATGCTTCAATCCACCTCCAGGCCGTGCCCACACTGCTTCTGTCAACTGGGGAGGGTGTAGAGACAGTAAAAACAATACACACACACCGAATTACCTCTTCCGAGTGACCCGTCTTGTGAAATTTTGGATGTTGCCAAAACCGAAGAATTTGTAGTGGGTGTTAAAATATGATATTCTGATAGTGACGCGGAGTATTCAACAACTATGGGGCCTAGATCTTTTGTATGATGATGTGCATCGATATTCAATGTGATTTGTGGCTCGGTGAAAGTAAACAATTCATACCATTTCCGCTGCTCAGGGACAAGGCAGGCGTACGAGGCAACGCCGGTAGACATAACAAATATATAATCCTAATGGAAGATCTACTCCTGACTAAATTTAGATGAATGCATTTTGATAAACCAAACCATGTGTGACCACATGTACAATGTAATGTCAATTGGTGAATTGAATGGGTGGAGGTTGCTACACCACTCAGACCAGAGCAGGAACAGGGCATACCCACCGCGGGAGGATGAAGAACCAGGTTTCAGAGCTGCCCTCAGATGTTTCAGTTTAGTTCAGCCACTGGGAAGGAAGAGAGCACGACATATGCTCCCTCTGAAGGATGTGCACAGTCAAGTTCAGTCCCATCCAGAAATGCCACTCGAATTCCAGTGTTCGTTCAGTCTAGGGCAGTGACTCAGGCAATCTCGAGAGTCCACAAGGCTCACTGGGAGATGCGGAAGGAGCTCATAGCTCGCCCTAATATCCAGCACCATCGAAAACTTGTCCATCCACCGTCCCCGGAATGCAGGGACCTGCCAGTCCTCGAACGCTGAAGCTCCGTGGCCCCCTGTCATGGAATGGGGTACCAGCGGGTTGGTGTCAATAGTGCGTTGGGAGTGGGTAACGGTGGCGCCCCCTGCGCTGGTGGAGCGCTCCTTGCGACAGATATGGCACCGGACCAGAGGATGGCACATTCCAGAAAGTGGCTCAGCATGGACAGCCCATCACCCAGTGACCCCACACCCCGCAGCACGAGCACACCCCACTCACAACCCCTGTCTATAACCACCCCTACCTCTGTTACCGCAATCCCGACCTCGTTGACCGCCCTGCTATGGACAGCCGGTCTGCTGTGGCGCCGCGTCACCCGAACCTTGCCTACGAGCAGCAGAAGTGGAAGGAGCAGTTCCAATGGCAGCCATGGGCTGCTGCCTTCGCTGCTCCCCCTTTTTTTTGTTTTTTTTTTATCTCTCTTGGCCTCCTTAACCTGCAAGTACAACAATTTTTAGTAATGCTCCTTAATCCACTCCCATATTTTCCTTTTCTGATGTTGTGCAAAATTATGTACAAAATGTGCTCTACTTAGACCGATTTAGCATTTTTTCATTGATGGACTGTTTCGCATGATGTCTGCACCCGGAAGGGGCACGCCCATGAGGACGGCCCACTGGAACAGCTGTGTAATGACGACATTATTGGACGGGTCACTTCCGGAAGGCTCACTCCATTCACGTCTCGTCCTGGCCACATAGACCAGGCCTGTCTCCTCCCCTCTCCATCTGAAAGACACAGCAACATCGGCCCCAACGGGGCCAGAAATACTCTGATGCACGGCACGGCCAATCTCACCTGAGGTGTCCCCATTCAGCCGATGACCATCATGCTGGTCTGTAAGTCTGGCCTCGGCCTCAAGTGAGGACAGTTCCTGACAAGTAAATTTTGTCCCGAATGTAACTCTCGCATCCCCCTACGGAGGACCTACCCTTGCATTAAGTGAGTAATTTTTCATGAAAACAGCGCAACTGCCCCACTTAACTGACATTAACTTCAAGTATCACTGCTGTGGTGCCATATTACATGGAAATGTCTAAACAATCCAACTAAATTTTGCCCTATCCTGGACTGGGTGTGTGTTATCTAGTCGTGCACCCGATGTGAATCATAAAACCTGCTGGGCACAAAAGCAGGCTAAATCAACAACAATCTTATTCTCCCTCTTTGTTGAGGAGAACCTGGGCGTGATGAGGCGCTATTTGAAGCGTTCTCCGGCCTTCTGGACACACAGGTCACATGTCACTTCAAACCTGTGGAGAGAGCTGGAGGAGTAGCAATTGCCAGTAAGAAGGGGTAAATTACCTCCATTCTGAAACTTTCAGTTTTGCATAAATTTTGTGTAATAATGTCAATCAACCATTCACTTGATGCTTGAATTTAATTACTCCAATCTGTCACCAATAATAATTTGGAAATCAATACTCGGGAGTGCAATAGGGATTCAGGTTGATCAGGCCTGTCCGCCCATTGCACCCTACGTGCTGTAAGGGCTTGTCGGTGCACTTAATCAGGTTTCTTTCCTGAGGCCGCCCGTCCCTTAAACATTCACTCAAACCACATAGACATGCAAACACTTTTTCTTTCACACTTTCATTCCCCTCTAGGTATCTAATTCCTTACCACACCGAGACCCCTCCCTTGGCGCGTCCGCCTTGATTACACTAAGATTTGTGCTGGCAGATCCTTAATTTTGCCTCAATTCAGCCAGCGTATGCCGAAGTTTACAACTGTGGTTCTCTTGATTTTACCATTCAGTCCCCGTGATGTTGTTTCTCCTGGACGTGGCTGACGATCCTGCACCTGTGACGTCAAACACCTCATAGATGTGGATGTTAGCAGTCTGGCATTTATGGAAATGCTGTCATGTCCCTTAAAAGTTGTCATGTCAGAGTTCGCGTCGTACAGTCATAAAACATCTGTCTTCCACCTTTGTCACATTTAATTCACATCAGTTAATAAATCATCTACAGAACTTTTTAATCCAACTTTATATTTGGTAAACCAATCTCCTATCAAGGCTCATATTTTCTTATGGGGAACACAAATTCCTCTTTATTTATGCCAATGGATCCTTAAAAATATTTCTTCATGCCACATCGCAAGTTGAATCAAATTAACAATAACCTACAGAGAGTAGGCAGCAAAGAAAGTAAACAAAACTATCGTAGACCAAACAACCAGCTATGTTTATCAGCCAAAGGGAACACAGACACACACACCCCCCCACACACACAGTGAGGAGCTGAGTGTCATGAAAAGAGACAAACTGGGCTGTGAAGGGATGGGTTGTATGGAAACAAACATAGGGGCCGCGGGCCACTCAGGGCCTCAGTGTTTTCCCCTCCTATTTGTCTGGAATTCATAAGGGAAAAAATATTAACTCGGAAAAATCAAAAGTAAAATAAATAATATTATCTGCCAATAGAACAGGAACATTTTACGTGACCAGATTTAGAAAACTACTAAAATAATAGTAGGCCCATATCAATGACAATAGTCTCAAAATAAGTAGTTTTAAACTTGTCAGTTTTCAAACTGTAATATTCCGAACAGTATTCCTAAAACAACTCCACTCTGGATGGCCGCAGCCACGTGCTAACCAGCCGAGCCGAGCACCAAGTCACAAGCAAAGTGAGCTCAATCAATAATATAACAAAACTGGAACAACACAAGAGGGACACAAGAGCGGTTAAACTCATGAGAGAAATTCCTCTAGAATAACATCAGAAATAGACACATTTTCCAACATGTTCGCCTTCTGCAACATGTCAGGCATGTAAGGATCAAATTCCGACTGAGGGTATCAGCGTTTCAAAATGGCTGAACTAATGATTTGCATCGTTTGGTGTGTATTTGAGCATAAATTGAAGAGCGCTACTACTGTTAATTCATGAAATCCTGTTCATTTTAAGTGAAAAAATAGTGGATTTGTTGGTTCTCGATATTGCTTTCTTCTAATTATTTTATGGCCCCTTTTCGTAAAGTAAAAATTGACTGACTGTATATTTTGCAGGCCTTCCCCATGTGTCAATCCAATGGGTCATATAGGGAACACTCATAATGTTATATTAAATATCGATATATATAGTGCTTTCTTATACCCTCTCATTAATTGCGTCTCCAACTTCACATAATGTCCATCAATTTCTTGCCTCACACCATCACTTTCATACGGTTCATCGCAACCGAGCCCCATATCTCACCTATCTCCACTCCTCCTGAACAATCCACTCCCGTGCGTCCCAGCCAAATATCAAACAAAACAGTCCAAATTATATCACACCAATCACACTGCTTACACTTGCACACAAATCGCGATACGTAAATCCCAGATTTTACACCGTATCAATACCACATATAGTCCCAGACTATTTTTGTAATAAGTAAATCCCAGATTTTACACCTTATTACGACTTCGCGATACGTAAATCCCAGATTTTACACCGTATCAGAACCACACATTTAGTAATAAGTAAATCCCAGATTTTACACCTTATTACCGTGATACGTAAATCCCAGATTTTACACCGTATCACCGTGACACGTAAATCCCAGATTTTACACCGTGTCACAATCCACACTTTTAATATTTAATGTCCCAATTATCCCCGCTTTCCTCTGTTACATTTATTTTTCCCCAATTGTGCAGAATTCAGACATGTAGTAACAGGTATTCTGCTTACCTTTTAGATGTGGTACCACCAGAGGAAAACAGGTCTAAATCGGGATTTCCTTTCCGTTCAACAAGTCGTCACTTGGTGTGGATACGGGTCCCTGACCCTGGGTCCCAGACCCTGTGGTTCTCTTATTCGAAGTCTGTGGATTTCTTTTGTAGTCCTCTCCCTCTCATCACGTCGGGGTCGCCAAAAATTGTTGGAGTTTTTCACTTTAAATGTACCAAAAGTTTGAATTAATTATCTGACTCCATTAATGGTTAACCAAACACGACCTACATTCATCCAACAATTATGCGCGCTCGTTTTTGAAAGAAAGATGACCAGGAAGCCGGCAACTTCACACGGGAGCGGATTTATTCCTAACAGGAGATCTAATACAAATCTGGGGCTCGGGTCCCTACCATTACAGCTCTGCGCGTCCCTGTACCCAACAGAGGACGAACCCCCCCCCCCCGAGTTGCCCAGGATCAATTATACATTTCAGCAAACAAAACAAAGATAACCTACTATTCTACTATTGGCTATGTGTCATCTGCAGTTAACTTTAGCTTTCTCTTAGTGGATGTCTTCTGCCCGCAGGATGACGTGTCGGCTCGTCCAATCTCACACAGCAGCGCCTTGATGGCGGGAGGCCTGCGTCAGTACCCCCGTTATCAGAAGTGCGGCTCGTCCTGTACAAAAAATATCTGCCACCTACGCATTACACACAGCCTGCCCTGACCTTCCACTGCACATCGAATCAAAGCACAATCAGCAAATATCTTTATTGCATTAAACGAAATACATGTAACTTGTAGTCAATCGTATTAAATCCTTTATAGTCAAATGTATAAAATCCTTTAGCTTTTAAATAATTTATCTTAGTCTTTTAATTCAGGATTGTCATTTTATATATTATCATTGTCTTTAATTTTTTTTAGCTTCTTTGTCTTTTAGTATCATCATTTTTCTTATATATTTTAGCTCCGTCGTTTTATATTATTGTCTTTTAATTTTTAGCTTCTTCTCTGTCTTTTAGTATCATAATTTTTCTTATATATTTTAGCTTCGTCTTTTTATATTATTGTCCTTTAATTTTTAGCTTCTTTTTTGTTTAGCATTATCATTTTCTTTTATATATTTTAGCTCCAGTGTTTCCTCAAGGGGGGCCTCCGCGCTGGGAGGTGTGGCTGGCCTTCTCACAGGGGGCTTCATCCCGGAGGCTCCTTAGGCCCGGCGGACCGGGGCCCTCTGCACTATGTGTAGGGTCTACCCCGGTCAGTCTGGGCTAGGGGTCTGTGTGTTGGCGCAGCTCCCTGTGGGCGTGAGCCGTCATCCCTCTCAGCGCGGATGACCTACCCTGGGTACATTTTCTCATATGGTTTCTCTGTGCCTTACCCTGTCTTTCTACTAAGATGGTTTATTAAGTTGTGTGAATGCGAGTGTTCTGTGTGTGTGCGAGTTCAGGCGTGTATGTGGATGTGTCTTGTGTTTATGTTGAGTGGGTGGAATGGGTTTTAGTTTTTCGTTGTAATTTGGATGTTTTTATTGTACAGCACTTTGAGCCGCATTTTATGTATGAAAAGTGCTCTTATAAATAAAATTTGATTGATTGATTGGAGGGTTCAAGGGGACGCCATTGCAAAAACACATTCTGAAAGACATAATTTGATTTTGGAGCACACATACATGCACACTGACAAGATTACAGGGGAATACCAGCAGGAGAGACGGAGAGACTGCCCGCCGGAGAAGGCCAGCCGTGGAATACCAGTCTTGGGGACCAGCTGGGAATCAACCATCCAGACAATGATTAATCTGGAGAGGACCTTCCCTTGGACGTAGACCCGTGCCGGGGGAAGAATGTGAGGCTGGGCTGAGATAACGCACGACTCTTTTCGACTGTGCTTGCCCGAGTACATTTTCTCATGAGATTAAGAAAAAGCCGCTCAGTACTATTTCCTGAACCTCCGCCCTATTTCCTACCTACCATTCATTTCAAAAGTCCTAGATAATGTAGTCGCCACTCAACTCCACTCTCATCTCACCTGCAATAACCCTTTCAGTCCGGTTTCCGTGCACTTCACAGCACTGAATCAACTCTACTCAAGGTCACCTCTGCTCTCCTCATTGCAGCTGACTCAGATTCATTCTCCATTGTCATCCTTCTTAACCTGACTGCGGCCTTTGACACCATCTCACACACCATCCTTCTCAAAAGACTTTCTTCCATCGGCATCACCCACACCGCCCTCAACTGGTTCCATTCATACTTCAAAGACCGCACTCAGTTCATCCAGCTTAAATATTTCTCATCAAAGTCCCTCCCAGTCACCTCAGGTTTGCCCCAAGGCTCGGTCCTGGCCCCCCTATTATTTATCATATACCTCCTTCCCCTTGGCAGAATTTTCCGAAAATTCAATATCGCTTTCCATTGCTTCGCGAATGACACCCAGCTCTAGTTCTCCTGCAAACCCAGCATATCACTCCCTCCCACCTCCGTCACCTCCTGTCTATCTGAAATCAATGACTGGTTTTCTAATAATTTCATGAGGCTTAACAGCGACAAAACAGAAGTTATTCTTTTCAGTACAAAATCAATACAATCCAAAGTTGGCAGTTTTCCCATTCCTGTTGGCCCCTCCATTGTTTTCCCATCCCCTCAGGTCAAGAGTCTGGGTGTCATCCTTGACAGCACTCTATCTTTCCATAAGCATAATAACACAACCCGGTCAGCCTACTTCCATCTGCACAATATCAGTCAACACCGCCCCTCCCTTTTTCCCTCATCCACTTCTATTCTGGTCCAAGTCGAGTCAAGTCAATTTTATGTGTATAGCCCTTAATCACAGACAGTCTCAAAGGGCTTTACATAACCACAATCAACATCCACTGATCTTAACCCCCAGGAGGGCAAGGAAAAACTCAAAACCCCATTGGGGGAAAAGTGAGAAAACTTGAGAAGGGACCACAGATGGGGGGGAAACCCCCTTCCAGGATGACCAGGCTGCTTTGGATGCCAAGTGGGCAACATTTGACACATACAATGATGCTATACAATGTTAGATGAGATAATGTGAGAGTCAATTAAATGAAATAGAATAGAAAATAGAAATAGAAATAGAAATCCCTTTATTGTCATTGTACTCAAGTGTGCAACGAGATTAGAGGGCTCCCCTCTCCAGTGCAATACAACAATAATACAGACAAATATATAAATTAGATAAATAAAGAAGACAGTGCAATGGAATTCAGTACTGAATAGGGCATATAGAAACACATCACAATGCTGTTTTGCGAGGTTAGGGTGGTCTCGTGTGTGTGTGAGAGTTCAGTATGGAGATGGCTCTCGGAAAGAAACTGTTTCTCAGTCTATTGGTCCTTGATTTGATGCATCTGTAGCGCCTGCCAGAGGGCAACAGGTCGAACAGGTGTGAGTTTGGGTGGGTATTGTCATTGACGATGTTGAGAGCCCTTCTGAGGCACCGGGCGGTGTAGATGTCCGACAGTGGGGGGAGAGGGCAGCCAATAATCCTTTGCGCTGTTTTGACTGTCCTCTGGAGCCTCACTCTGTCCGCCTCAGTGCAGCCGCTGTACCAGGTGGAGACACAGTACGTCAGCAGGCTCTCGATGGACGAGTGGTAGAAGGCCAGCAGCAGCTTCCTGTCCAGGTTGAATTTCCTGAGGACTCTCAGGAAGTGCAGACGTTGGCGGACCTTCTTTACCACTGCTGTGGTGTTGTGAGTCCAAGAAAGGTCATCGGAGATCTGTACTCCCAGGAACTTGAACGTGTGGACCCTCTCCACACACACGCCTTCGATGCAGAGGGGGGGCGGCAGCGTCTTGTTCCTCCTGAAGTCGACGACAATCTCCTTTGTTTTAGCAGAGTTAAGGTGCAGTCTGTTGTCCTTGCACCAAGTTGTCAGTCTCTTTACCTCCTCTCTGTAGGCTGTCTCGTCACCTTCCGAGATCAGACCGACCACTGTCGTGTCGTCAGCAAACTTGACGATGGTGTTGTTGCCGTGGGCCGGGCTGCAGTCGTAGGTGTAGAGGGCGTACAGGAGAGGGCTCAGCACGCATCCTTGGGGGGAACCGGTGCTCAGCATGAGGGTGGAGGACGTGTAGGGGCCGAGCAACACAGTCTGGGGTCTGTTGGTCAGAAAGTCCTTAATCCAGATGCGTGTGAGGGCAGGGAGGCCGAGAGTGTCCAGTTTGGCGACGAGGATGTCTGGGATGATCGTGTTGAATGCCGAGCTGTAGTCCACAAAGAGCATCCTTGCATAGCTCTGCTGTCGTTCCAGGTGGCCCAGCACAACATGCAGAGCAGTGTCGATGGCGTCCTCAGTGGATCTGTTAGCCCGGTATGCAAACTGGTAGGGGTCCAGAGTGGGAGGAAGGCAGTCCCTGATGTGCTGGAGAACCAGCCTCTCGAAGCACTTCATAATGACTGGTGTGAGAGCAACAGGACGGTAGTCATTCAGGTGGACGGCTGGTGACTTTTTGGGGACAGGAATAATGGTGGAAGTTTTCAAGCAGGAGGGGATGACTGCCTGAGCCAGGGAGCGGTTGAAGATCCTGCAGAAAACATGTGACAGTTGGTGGGCACATGCTCTGAGGACCTTGCCTGGTATTCCGTCGGGTCCAGTAGCTTTCCTGGGGTTGACCGCCAGGAGCGCGCGCCTCACATCGTGTTCCTCTACGATGAGTGGGGGGGAGTTGGAGCTTGAAGTGCGGGGGTGTGACGGTTGGGGCGAGTCAAAGCGAGCGAAGAAGCAGTTAAGCTCCTCTGCCAGCGATGCACTCGGGTCTACAGAGGTCGTGCTGCTGCCACGGAAGTTGGTGATGCTCCGTAGACCCTGCCACACCTCCCGTGGCCTGTTACTGGCAAGGTGGGCCTCCAGCCTCCCCTTGTAGGTTGCCTTGGCTAGCTTGATGCCTTTGCTCAGGTCAGCACGAGCCACCCTGTACTGGGCTTTGTCGCCTGACCTGAAGGCAGCGTCACGGGCCTTGAGGAGAGAGCGAACCCTGCTGGACATCCAGGGCTTCGCATTTGGAAAGGTCCGTATAGTCTTATGTTGGGACACAGTTTCCATGCAGAACTTGATGTAGTCCAGTACACAATGCGTGTAGACATCAAGGTCCTGATGATCAAAGAGGTCCCAGTTTGTGTCATGAAAGCAGTCCTGTAATTCACTCATGGCGTCGTCACGCCAGGTTTTCACAGTCTTTGTGGTAGGCCTGAATCTGCGCCTGAGAGGGGTGTACGCAGGTGCGAGCTGCAAGGACAGGTGGTCTGACTGGCCGAGAGGGGCGAGTGGGAGGGCTCTGTATGCGTGCTTGATGTTCGAGTACACATGGTCGAGAGTGTTGTCTCCCCTCGTTGGGCACTTGACATGCTGGTGAAACTCTGGGAGTACAGTCTTTAAATTGGCCTTATTAAAGTCTCCCGCTACTACGTGAACGCCATCGGGGTGGGCCCGCTGATGTTTATTGATGACGCACGCGAGTAGCGAGAGCGCCGTGCTAGTGCTAGCGTCGGGAGGGATGTAAACAGCTGTGACAATCACTACCGTTAGCTCCCTCGGGAGAAAATAAGGCCGGCATTTAACGGACATGAACTCGATGTTGGGGGAAGAGTGCTTCTCGACGATCGTGCTATCGCCGCACCAGTTCTCATGCACGTAAACACAGAGCCCCCCGCCCCTCCTCTTACCGGTGTCCCTCGTCCGATCCGCTCGATGTAGCGAGCGCCCGGCCAGCTGGATGCTAGCGTCGGGGACGTCTGCGTGCAGCCAGGTTTCCGTGACGACGATCACACTGCTATCGCGCACATAGCGGTTTCCCAGGATTTGTAATCCCAGGTCGTCGATTTTGTGGACCACGGATCTGGCGTTGGTGAGATGCAGACTCGGTAGTGGTTGCCTATGAGGCTGCCGTCGCAGCCGTTGCAAGACACCGGACCTGCAGCCTCGCTTCTGCTTCCTCTCTCTGCGTCGCCTGCGCCGCCTCCCGGCCCCGATGACCAGCCATGGTGAGCCGGGCAGCCTCGCCAGTTCGTTCGGAATTTTGCGATCATAGCAAAATTCCTCTGTGATGGTTATTTCGCATCGATATCCAATGTTCACGATGTCTTGGCGGGTATACCGATGTTGTGCCTCAGTTGATGCCAATAAGAGCAGGCAAACACTAATAAAAAGTAAAAAGGAGCACTGTGAGGGGGAGCTGTTAGCCGCTGCGTCCATGCGCGCCGCCATCTTGGAAAGTGCTGCAGGAAGATGACTTTAGTGGAGTGGGTCCTCATCCAGGACCGTAATCGCCATGGCAGCATATCCGAGGTTGAGCCTTTGATCTTGAAATAGTCAGTTTGGGGTAAATTCAGAACAGCCACTTCCAAGTGAATCACCATCACCTAATTCCCAAGCTGTGGAATTGGGAACAGAAAAAAAAGAACAGAAATAGTAAACAGGCCAACAAGTAGTTCAACGAAGTGCTGAAATATAGGGAAATCAGAAGAGGTGCTGCATGAAGACGACTTCGGCAGAGCAGGTCCCTCCCCGGTTGGTCAGTGCCGTAATCTTCATAGCAGGTCACCATCACCTAATTCCCAAGCAGGGGAAGAGGGGGCAGAAAAGAGGAGAAGCGGCAGTAAACAGGCCAACAAATAATTAAATTAGATGCTAAAGTATATAAATAAATGTCGCGCTGCAGGAAGACGACATCACTGGAACAGGTGCATGCCCAGTTTGTCAATGCCTTAAACTTCCTAGTGGGTCACCGTCACCTAATCCCCCAGCCGGGGAAAAGGGGGCAGAAAAGAGAAGATAAGAGAAAAAGCGGCAGTAAACAGGCCAACAAATAGTTCAACTAAATGCACAAGAGTATAAATGCGTCTTTAATAGTGTTTTGAACATTTCTACTGAGGTGGCGCCTCTAATACCTGAGGGTAGTACATTCCAAAGCATTGGTGCCCGAATAGAGAACGCTCTAGAACCTGTGGACTTCTTTTTGGCTCGCGGGATCACGAAAAGACCAGCATTTTGTGAGCGAAGGTTTCGGGACGGAACATATGGTACCACGAGGTCAACGAGATAGGAAGGTGCTAAGCCATGCAATATTTTATAGGCAAGTAGCAGAACTTTAAAATCACATCTCAAGTGGACCGGAAGCCAATTCAAATTGGCAAGTATCGGGGTAATATGATCAAACTTTCTCGTTCTAGTCAAGAGTCTAGCTGCTGCATTTTGAACTAACTTTTAATACTAGACATGGGGAGACCCGAGAGCAAAACGTTACAATAGTCGAGGCGAGACGTAACAAACGCATGGATTAAGATTTTTGCATCACAAGTTGATAGAATTGGGCGAATTTTAGCAATGTTACGCAGATGAACAAATGCAGTTCTAGTAATATTTTTAATGTGCATTTGAAACGACATAGTTGTGTCAAATATAAGACCGAGATTTTTTGTTGAATCCTTTTGGGCAATTTATCGATACTCATAGTGGTGTCTTTGAAAAAGGTACAGATGACGCGCTGGTCCAATGATGAGCATCTCGGTTTTATCTGAGTTAAGACGCAAAATATTGAAAGACATTCATAGTTTAATTTCGGCAAGGCATGCCTCTAATTTATAGCAATCACACGGATTCGTTATATCCAACGGCATGTATAATTGCGTATCATCAGCATAACAATGAAAACTAATGTGATATTTCCGTATAATATCACCAAGCGGTAGCATCTAGTACCAATCCCTGCGGAACTCCGCGTGTGATCTTACAAAGATCAGAAGACTCATTGCCATGAATTACACGGTGCGTCGTCTCCGACAGATATGAATTAATCCAAGAAAGCGCTGAACCTGAAATGCCAACACAAGTTTCAAGGCGTTTTAATAATATGTTATGATCAAGTGTCAAAAGCGGCGCCAAGATCGAGTAAGAGTAATACAGTGAACCCTCGGTTATCGCGGTTAATGGGGACCTCGTAGCGGTCGCTGCTCGGGCCCTAATAATAATTTCTACAAAAACAATAGGGACCTCGCCGCCGTCGCAGCTCGGGCCCTAATAACAATTTCTAGAAAAACAATAGGGACATCGCAGCGGCCACTGCTCGGGCCCTAATAATAATAATAAAAATAATAATGATTTCGACAAAAACAATGGGGACCTCGTAGCGGTCGCTGCTCGGGCCCGAATAATAATTTCTACAAAAACAATAGGGACCTTGCCGCGGTCGCTGCTCGGGCCCCAATAATAATTTCTACACAAAGTCCATTGTGGTGACCCGCCCCCTTTTAAGTAAATTCAAAGTGGCCGACTTCCTGTAAAACCTAGCTCATTGCTCCAAGAGACTTTTTTGTAGGTCTTGGTCTTATACATACAGTGAACCCTCGCTACTTCGCGGTTCACCTTTCGTGGGTTCAGTGCTTCGCGGGTCTAAAAAATATTCGGGGGCATTGTAGTTTCGCCGAGCGGCACGACAGGGCGCTGGAGCGGTTAGACGGCCGGCGTGCGCCGAAGAAGAGCGTGGGCGAAGAGGAGAGTGGACGAAGAAGAGCACGTTCCCCCGGACACGATCGGTGGCGACGTTTCGCGCGGTTCGGACCGTACCAGAGCTCCGGCCGGCGTGCGTGGCAGTTAAGCCGTAGAGGAGCACCTTCCTGTTAAGGATGTTTCTATCAAAACAAGCCTGAACAAATGAATCAACCAGCCAAGATTGTCTGTCATTTACGCGCGGGGCAGCCCTCGAACTCCGAGGCGAAGCCAGCGTGTTCGACTGCACACATGGTTTTTATTTGCATCAGCATAAGCAATTTGAATATGCAATACATACAGAATGGAAAACTTGACATTTGACTCCATCCCACTTGCCCACCCTCTTCCTGCCTATTCTAACGGTTTCAGCTTACAAGACACCTTTTGTTCATACTTCTGCTTATTCTAACAGCAAAAGTTCACTCTGAACTTCATTTGACCTGTGTAGTGTATTTTCACAAGGCTTAACGTGTTGAACTTATTTTATGGCCATGACGATATTGTTGCTTTAGAAATACCAAGCCTTGTGTTGGACCTCCCTAAATGCAGAAGTTACAGCCTTAAGAGGCCTCGGGCCCCAACATTATCTACGAAGGGTTAAAGAGGTCATCAACACCCCAAGGGAGGTGTTTACAGAAAAGGGTTCTGGCGTTGGGGAGTCACATTCGCGAGGAGGCCGTACCTGGCACCCGTAGCTGTCGAAAGTTTAATTAGAGGCCAGAAAGATACGAATGCATGTGCAACAAAGGGGGCCTGTAAGATTAGTTATAGTTTGAAACTTGCTAAGATGACAAACTAAACAACAAAACTAACAGATGAACATACAAACTTAAATTTCTTTAACATATCCCTCCTGTTTATCAAGTTTCAAATCTCATCATCAAAGGCTGTCGCTTGAGGGGGGAGAAAAACTACCCAAAAACTCAAAAATTCTTGGAGAAAAGGGTAGAAACCCATGCCCCGAACGAGAAGCCCAAAAAAATAATAACAATTAAAAGATAATAAAGCAAAGCTAATGCAGTTTTTGGTCCAATACATGTATGTACAAAATAAACCCGGAACATCAAACATTCACAACTGCAACTCTTTTCTGTGATGCAAGTTACATGAATCAGTGACCTTGAGCGTTTTTTCAGAGGCTGCAGGTTTTATTTGATGTGCGTGTAGTCAGCAGTCTGCGCCTGTGCAACTCGTCTGCGTTTGACGTTGTCCTGGTCTCGAGGTTGTGCGCTGACCAGGCACAGCCCTGCAAGGAAGTAGATGATGCATCTGGTCGACAGGGCAGTGCCCAGTTGCTGTTCGGCGGCTTGCTCCATCCTTCCGAGAGGGGTGTGTTTGCCACGGAAAACCCTCTTTCCAACTGTGGTCTTTTGTTGGTACATTGGAGTGTACGTGGTGGAGATCCTCTCCAAGGGACTTGCGTCGCTCAGCCTTCAGCAGGGACCGGAGAAGCTTGCACTGCGACTGATGGTTCCAGCCGCCACGCCCCTCGACCTTTGCTGCCGTCGGGGTCACTGCAATCACCTGATGAGGGCCGTCCCAGCGTTCACTGTCCCAACGAGGTCGTTTCAGCACCTTGAGGAAGAGTTGGTCTCCCACATGGACGTGGTTTATCTGTGGATCAAAACACACTGGCCAGTAATTGTGGTCAAACATGTCTTTCATGTGGACTGGGACAGATGTGCCAGTCGCTGGTGGTTCTGATGAACCTGAGAGTCTATGTGTGAGGCCATATAGGATAAAAAGGGGATAGTGTCCTTCCTTCGGCTGGCACTATCCTCATTGCTGTGATTGAAACACAGTCTGGCCATTGTCTCTTTTTTTTTTCTTTGTCTTGATAAGTCAGTTCCATTCGTGCGTTCCACAAGTCCTGCAGACTGTATGCAAAATGACGCTTTGAGTCAATTTTGCAACAACTGTCCCACTTGTTACAAACATTATTCACAAAATGCATCATTTTCACTTTAAATCACTCTTGAAATTCCAAATGTCAGGATAATTCGATTACACAACACTTTTTCCAACTGTTTTAACATCATCATGTGTTGTTGGAAACAACGTAATCCATTTTGAAAACACATTAATTATAACCAAACAATATTGCAACCCAAACAACTAACACTTTGTCTAAAAAAAAGTTTTTTGTTGAAAAGTCTATATGTGGGAACAATTTCATATCATACTTCCCCCTGTTGACACACATGTGTCACTCATGTTACTCCTCTACTCCTCAGCAATGTTTGCACCTTTTTTCTCCCAATGTGTGCATTCAATTAGTGGTGTATTTTTCCCTGGCGTGAGATCAAATTGTCAAGTTGATTTGCTGCGTGTGTGTGTGTGTGTGTGTGTGTGTGCATTACCCCTTGCTGCATTGTCAGCGAGGCAGTATTCAATTGTAATCGTTTCATTTTCTGTTCAGAAAATTTTGCATTTACAAATACTTATTTAGACGTGCTTTATGCACAACTTTTCTTTCATCTTTTGTGATTTTTTAAAACGCCGTTTGCCCAATGTCGACAGAACACATAAACATATATCTTGGCAGTCAGTCCAAATTGTAAAATGTTTTTTAGAAAACATCTTACAATTCTGGATCAGCACAGAAGTTTCTGCTGCTTGTCCTGCACATACAGATTTTAATATCCCTTGAAACAAAATGCTTTGTTAAAAAAAAAATTCCCACCCCTTTGCGGCCGTCAAAAAACTGTCTCTCCAGTCGGGAGAAAGGTGTCCAAGAGGTCAGGTCGCTGTTTGGTGGTAATTTGGACTCGGCTTCCACAGTCGTGTGGTGTGCCTTCTACTGGTGCGGGAAAAAGTGACGCTGGGCTGAGCGCACCTTATCAGTGTAATGTGACAATTAGGTCGCCGTGCAATGTGAATGTGGTGGGTGAAGGCTGCTTGATCCAATTGTTGTGACTAATATGCAAGTGATTTCATGAGCCCTGCGCGTCTGCAGCCACACAAGGTCATGAAACCATTTTTTGCAGTCACTGTTTGCTCAAATGGCTCATAGTAATTTGGTAGTGCTAATACATCTTAATCAATGAGTTCACACTTGACAAGTTCAAAAGCTTGTCAACCTCAAGTGTTCAAACATTTTTTTTTTCCTCAAATGTCATTGGCTTGTCATAAATGATGTCCAGCAATAGTCGTGTGATTTCTAAGTACTTTGCAATCCATGCCTGGCAATAATTGCGTACACCTATAAGGGACATCATTTACTTCTTTGTTATTGGTTTTAGGGCTCGGGCAACGCCTTCTTTTTGCTTGTCACCAAAAATGCGCCCCTTTTCAGTCAAAATGCGGCCTAAATATGTGACTTCCTTTTTTAACAGCTGCATCTCATCGGTTCAGTTTGATGACGCATTAAGTAATTCTCGAGGTCAAACATATGTTTAATATCTTCCTCAATGTCCTCACTGTTGTCACTGTCAGAGGGGGAATCCAGAGGTTTGGACATCAACTCGCAGTCCGAAGCCCCACTGGGGTCCCGGCCTAGTCATTCATTTTCCCAATCGTACACTTCCTTAAAACAAGTTCTCAAACCCTTCATTCATTATGTAAATTACACGTCTTCTCCTTGGCCGCCCTCGTGTGCAAGCCTATCCTAGACGCTCACAGCAGAAAAAGAAGGGAGGGGGGGGGCCTCACTGTTCATACGCCAATCACGCGGTCCCCAGGCAACCAAGCTGCCAGGGGTTACGCCCCCTACCAAAGGCTCCAGTTTACTGGCCACTCCTCCCTGCCAATTTACGAGCAGGCAATCTCAAGCCAATGGCAACAGCTCCTTCCCCCTAAACTTTCCGCTCGTTCCAATTCACTTACGCTTTCCTTCTGGCATCTGCCCAACCTACTTTACCTCTCAGTCATCTCCAACCCCCTCTTAACTTTCCGCTCATCCTATTTCACTTACGCTTTTCCTTCTCAACCTACCTTGCCTCTCAGTTAGAGAACCAAATTCTGCCCCCGCACCTCAGGTTTGACACCACTTAAAATTCAAAATCAGGAAACACCTATGCTTTTGCAAAGATTCCTCATGTTCACTTTCAAAACCTTCATTCCATCTTTCATAACACCTACTTCTCTCTTTCAATTCATGCAACCAACTCAGTGTCTTACATCCCTCAACCACATAGGTTCTAATTCTGTTACTCTATACAGTTTTCCACTTGCAAATCTGCCTATGACACCTTTCTCACTTGCCCTATCATTTGGACTTCATCAATCCTTTCTATGGAACATTAATTGTTCCTTTCCCTTTTCTACACATTCTTTTTCTTTCTTTACACATTCCTTTTCTTTTCTTATTAACTTCCAATCTCTACACTGCAAAGTTTCCCTGGACTTTACTATACTACCCAATACCCCAATTTTAGAAAATTGGACCAGTTTGTCAACACCTAGGGTGTTCTAAAAACTGGTTTCTCATCAGTAGGACAGCAACTCAATTTTCCTGTTGTGGCAATTCTCACTTCAACTTTTTCAGGTGGAGATTTCTTGTCTATTACATCCACAACAGTCTGCTGTTTATAATCCTACTGTATTACATGGGATAAAATACCAAGTGGTATTAGTAATCCCCAATCGCACACACTCCAGCTCACTGACTCAACCCCCACCCTTTCTCTTCTTTGTTCTCACACACACACATAGTCAGACTCAGACAAATACACGGGCCCACAAAACAACACACACAGTTCTCAACATTGAACAGCTACAAACGAGAAGCTAATCAATATTTTTCAATTTCAACTAACCTACATTTTTCCTTTATTTCAAATTCGGAAAGTTGACAGTTAACTTCCTTCATCAATTCTGCCGCCATTTCTGACAGTCTTAATTGTTATGGTGTCTAGTTATGGTTCCTCAGTGTTGAGAAAAATTCAAATTGCCTGACTTTGGGTTGAATACCAAGCTTCTACTCCCAATTTGGAGCGGGTATTCCTGGGTGTTTTTACTCACAACCCTCGGTCAGTTTTAGATTTCTCAAACGTTGGACATTCATACAATACACATACACACTCACAGATTGATCAGTTCTGTGTCTGTGAAAATAGATAAACTATTTTCGTCTTCTATAAATAACAAACGTTGTACTATCACTTCCAAATATAGTAATAATTACATCTGTACTCTACCAGAAATAAGGACCCCTAAATCTGTCTTCCAGAAAAAACAACAGTTAATTCTGTACTATCCGAGCAGATATAATCAACTACACTTGTACTCTCTACCAGACAAGGAATGCCTTAATCTGCCTTCCAGAATAAACAACAGTTAATTCTGTACTGTCCGAGTCTTCCAACAAGTCTTCCAAAATAGCAAAGTTAAATCTGTATTTCTTCCAGAAAATAGCTAAGCTAAGATGTACTATCTCTTCGGGTAAAGGAACTCCCTGAAACCCTACTATCCTTCAAAAACCCCAAAAAGTTTTTTACTATCTGTTGTATACAACCACTGACCTGTGACAATCTCTCCGCTGGTCGAGACACTCGCGGTTCATGGATGAAGTCTGTGTTCTCTCCGGTGGAGGATGGCCGAGGACCGGCCTCCTGGAAGAGAGGACTTTTCACGATGGCGCCGTTTTCAGTCGTCGTCAATCGTCCACCGCAGATCACACGTTTTCATCCGGCATTCGAAGGACCAAGTAATGTTAAGGATGTTTCTATCAAAACAAGCCTGAACAAATGAATCAACCAGCCAAGATTGTCTGTCATTTCCGCGCTGGGCAGCCCTCGAACTCCGAGGCGAAGCCAGCGTGTTCGACTGCACACATGGTTTTTATTTGCATCAGCATAAGCAATTTGAATATGCAATACATACAGAATGGAAAACTTGACATTTGACTCCATCCCACTTGCCCACCCTCTTCCTGCCTATTCTAACGGTTTCAGCTTACAAGACACCTTTTGTTCATACTTCTGCTTATTCTAACAGCAAAAGGGAGCATGTTCACTCTGAACTTCATTTGACCTGTGTAGTGTATTTTCACAAGGCTTAACATGTTGAACTTATTTTATGGCCATGACGATATTGTTGCTTTAGAAATACCAAGCCTTGTGTTGGACCTCCCTAAATGCATAAGTTACAGCCTTAAGAGGCCTCGGGCCCCAACATTATCTACGAAGGGTTAAAGGGGTCATCAACACCCCAAGGGAGGTGTTTACAGAAAAGGGTTCTGGCGTTGGGGAGTCACATTCGCGATGAGGCCGTACCTGGCACCCGTAGCTGTCGAAAGTTTAATTAGAGGCCAGAAAGATACGAATGCATGTGCAACAAAGGGGGCCTGTAAGATTAGTTATAGTTTGAAACTTGCTAAGATGACAAACTAAACAACAAAACTAACAGATGAACATACAAACTTAAATTTCTTTAACACTTCCCCGGGCACGGGCGGTGCCAAGCGACCCCTAAGTTTAACCAAATGGAAGCTCCGGAGGAGGAGGGCATGCTCGCGTCACAGTAAGCCGAAGAGGAGCACCTTCCCCGGGCACGGGCGGTTCCAAGCGGCCCCTAAGTTTAACCGAATGGAAGCTCCGGAGGAGGAGGGCATGCTCGCGTCACAGTAAGCCGAAGAGGAGCACCTTCCCCGGGCACGGGCGGTTCCAAGCGGCCCCTACGTTTAACTGAATGGAAGCTCCGGAGGAGGAGGGCATGCTCGCGTCACAGTAAGCCGAAGAGGAGCACCTTCCCCGGGCACGGGCGGTGCCAAGCGGCCCCTAAGTTTAACCGAATGGAAGTTCCGGGGGAGGAGGTCGGGCGTGTGTCACAGTTAAGCCGAATTGGAGCACCTCTTCCGCCCGGGCACGAGCGGAGCGCGAGGCTGTCCGTTATGAAAGAATAAATAAATAAAGAATGCCACCTTTTTTTCACAGGGCACACCGGACGGCGTACCATCAGGTTAAAGTCGGAGTAATTAAATAAATACAAAAAGAATGGCTGGGGAATAAAAAAATAATACGTTTTAATAATAATTTGGTTTTTTTGTTATAACATGAATTTCACTCTCTCTCTCTCTCTCTCTCCCCGTATATATATATATATATATATAAATATAAATATTTATATATTTATTATATATATTGTATGTGACATCCTCATGGCCGAAACAGTCCTCCGAGCATATATGAGGGCGACCTTGTTGAGTTGCACGGAGAAAAACATCCAAGAAAATAACTTGTATTAGCTTTTACCAGTTGGTGGCGCTACTACTACGATGAAAAATAAGTTGGTAGATGTCTTCAGGGCTGAAGTATCCTCAAATGTGTACAACTTCGAGAAGATAGGATCATCTGAGTCATGTTGCCGGAGCTTTTGTTGCCACAAAGTACAATCGGACTTTTCAGCACCGTAATAGCCACGCCTTTTGCCAAAACGTCACAAACTCGGCAGAGAGTAAGATCATTGTCTTGAGTCTTTTCTGACTAATTTTCAGTCGGATTCGTCAAAAGGGCACCGTGCAGTACGTGAAAATTAAAATAAAAACAAATTTTTGATTCCACTTGGCGGCGCTGTGTGTATAACAAAATAATAACATTAAGATGTCTTCAGGTCGGGACATTTTATTTACAGGTGAAGGTTTGGATTTTTAGGAGCATGTGCAGGGGAGTTATTAAGCATTCATTTATTTGTATTAGGTTCATTTTGTCTTCTTATTATTGATATTTGACTGATTCATTAAAAGCAGACAATTATGTTTTAGGTAAATTTTTTACCTGACATGTTTCGGCGAGTCTTTCGCCTTCTTCAGAGTGTCGCATGATGGTGTCTTGAGACCCGTCTTTATCAGCGGATGTTCCATGAGGGTGTGACTTACCTGTCAAAAAAATTAAAAATCAGAGCAGTAAAAGAATAAGCACAACATGAACATTACAAATCAGCAATCACTGACCACTGCAAAAGGGAAAACCACATCATGGACCGGGAGAAGGGCAGGGTCATCCGCACCGAAGAGAACAAACAACAGCGCTGGATCAGAGAGGCCATTGAGATCTGCAAGCGAGGCATAAAAACCATGAACAGAGACAAGGGAGCCTTTATCCTCTCGACCACCTGGAGCAGCATCTTGGCGGAGTGAACGGACAGCGGGGGGTGTGACTTGCCTTCATTCTTGTGACAGGTAAGTCACGCCCTCATTGAACATCAGCTGATAAAGACGGGTCACAATACACCATCATGTGACACTCTGAAGAAGGCGAAAGACTTTCGTATTGTGACATCCTCAAGGCCTAAACACTCATCCGAGCAAATATAAGGTAGATTTTGTGAACCTGCCCGGAGAAAAACATCAACGAAAATAATTTGTATTTGTTTTAACCAGTTGGTGGCGCTACCACTGCGATCAAAAATAAGTTGGCAGCCGTCTTCAGGGCCTGAATATCCTCAAATGTGAAAAATTTCGAGAAGATGGATCATCTGAATCATTTTGCAGGAACTTTTGTTGCCACGGAGAATAATCAGACTCTGCGGCACCGCAATAGCCACGCCCTTCGAAGGAAAGTCACAAAAATAGGGATAGCGTAAGATCAATGTCTTGAGTCTTTTCTAGCCAATTTTCAATCGGATTCGTTAAAAGGGCACCGTGCAGTACGTCAAAATGTAAAAAATGATATTGATTGGCGCAAGGTGTATAACAGAATATAAACATATAGATGTCTTCAGGTACCGACTCTTTATGTACATGTGAAGTTTTGGATTTTTAGCAGCATGTGCATGAGAGTTATTAAGCATTTTGTCCATTGCGGCGAAGGAAATCTTAAGTGAAAACTTTGAAGCCCCGCCCCCGTCATATAGTATTTCGGAAACAAAAGATTTTAGCCCCAGTGTTTGTCCCAGGTCTTAAGATGCTACAGACAGAATTTTAAGGCAATCAGATGAAGCCTTTAGGATCAGGGTGCAAAAGAATGACCCCTGTAAACATGCAAAAAAGGGCAAAAGTCGGACTTTCAAAAATTCATAACTCACTTCCTGTTCATATTAGACGTTAAAATATCAAATTTTTCGCCATGCCCGATGAGACTGCCAAGTTTGGTGAGTTTTTGTGCATGTTTCGGGGGTCAAAAATGCGATCGAACAATCGGAAAAATAATAATAATAATAATTTCAACAAAAACAATAGCGACTTTGCAGCGCTCGCTGCTCAGGCCCTAATAATAATAATAATAATAATAATAAAAGTAATAATATTTTCTACAAAAACATTAGGGACCTCGCAGCCGTCGCAGCTCGGGCCCTAATAACAATTTCTAGAAAAACGATAGGGACCTCGCAGCGGTCACTGCTCGGGCCCTAATAATAATAATAATAATAATAATAATTTCCACAAAAACAATGGGGACCTCGTAGCGGTTGCTGCTCGGGCCCTAATAATAATTTCTACATAAACAATAGGGACCTCGCCGCGGTCGCTGCTCGGGCCCCAATAATAATTTCTACACAAAGTCCATTGTGGTGACCCGCCCCTTTTAAGTAAATTCAAAATGGCCGACTTCCTGTAAAACCTAGCTCATTGCTCCAAGAGACTTTTTTGTAGGTCTTGGTCTTATACATACAGTGAACCCTCGCTACTTCGCGGTTCACCTTTCGCGGGTTCAGTGCTTCGCGGGTATAAAAAATATTCGGGGGCATTGTAGTTTCGCCGAGCGGCACGACGGGCGCTGGAGCGGTTAGACGGCCGGCGTGCGCCGAAGAAGAGCGTGGGCGAAGAGGAGAGTGGACGAAGAAGAGCACGTTCCCCCGGACACGATCGGTGGCGACGTTTCACGCGGTTCGGACCGTACCAGGGCTCCGGCCGGCGTGCGTGGCAGTTAAGCCATAGAGGAGCACCGTCCCCGGGCACGGGCGGTGCCAAGCGGCCCCTAAGTTTAACCGAATGGAAGCTCTGGAGGAGGAGGGCATGCTCGCGTCACAGTAAGCCGAAGAGGAGCACCTTCCCCGGGCACGGGCGGTTCCAAGCGGCCCCTAAGTTTAACCAAATGGAAGCTCCGGAGGAGGAGGGCATGCTCGCGTCAAAGTAAGCCGAAGAGGAGCACCTTCGCCGGGCACGGGCGGTTCCAAGCGGCCCCTAAGTTTAACCGAATGGAAGCTCCGGAGGAGGCGGGCATGCTCGCGTCACAGTAAGCCGAAGAGGAGCACCTTCCCCGGGCACGGGCGGTGCCAAGCGGCCCCTAAGTTTAACCGAATGGAAGCTCCGGGGGAGGAGGGCGGGCGTGTGTCACAGTTAAGCCGAATTGGAACACCTCTTCCGCCCGGGCACGAACGGAGCGCGAAGCTGTCAGTTATGAATGAATAAATGAATAAATAAATAAATAAATAAAGAATGCCACCTTTCATTTCACAGGGAACACCGGACGGCGTACCAGCAGGTAAAAGTCGGAGTAATTGTCACGATCGTGCCTTTGTGTTGCAGCCGAGTGGGCGTGGTCGACGGCGCGTTGCTCGGCAACGCGGCCACGAGCGGACGCGTTCGCGAGACGGCCCAGCTGCAACCCATCATGCCTTGATTACGGACTATTTAAGCAAACCTGCGTGTCGGATTATTGACCTACTTGCTCTCGCCTTGTGCCTTGCTACAGTCTTTGCCAACTTTGCTCCGTGTATTTGTCGTGTATGTTGTTACCTTGTTTATTTCTACAGCTACGTTTCGGCTCGCTTTGTGTTTTTTCGATGATTGGATTTAACCTTACCCTTTGGAGGAAGGACATTCTTGTTTTCGGTTTTCTTGCATTGCAAGCTCCTTTTGTTACTCGTTTTGCTTTTCCTGGGGGAAGATTGTTCCCCCAGCGTTTCCCGTTCACGTCTCCCGACGTCTGTAAGTATAGACCCTCTATTATTATTGATAGCAACCCTCCTTGCCTATCGCCTGCCAATTGTTTTTTGCCGGCCACAATAAATATTGTTCCTACCAAATTTTCCCTTGTCTGCGCTTTAAGGATCCACCCACACCGCTTCCCAGCCCCGGCTGGGGAGCGATCCTCACAGAATAATCCGACCATGGATTCTGCAGACAAGGAGAAAATTTTTCATGCCTTGACCAGCCAAGGACGCCTAGTGGGCCAACAGGCGACCGAGCTCACGACCCTGCGCGTCGCGGTCGGCCAACTGGTCCAGCAACTCATGAGCCTAGGGGCCCGACTGAGTACCCCAGTTCACCCTGCCTCGCCGGTTCCCAACCCGGTCGATCCCCCTTCCGGGGCTCCGCCCCCAGGTTACCCGGTTAAGGAGCCTAACCTGGCTCATCCCGACCGCTACGGCGGAGAGCCTGGCCTTTGCGGCCCATTTATTCATCATTGTAGGCTGATTTTTGACCAGCAGCCCCGAACCTATGCGCTAGACAGCTCAAAAGTAGCATTTATGATGAGCCTCCTGACTGGTCAAGCGAGTGCATGGGCCATGGCCGTGAGCAACACGCGTCCCGAGATCAGCTCCTCGTTCCCCGCCTTTCTGAACGAGTTCCAGCGAGTGTTCCACCACCCGATCCGCGGGAAGGAGGCCGGAGCGGAATTACTGGACTGTATCCAGGGGGCACGGTCAGTTGCCGAGTACTCGATCACCTTCCGCACCCGAGCAGCGGAGAGTGGATTCGACGACTGCGCCCTGAGGTCCGTTTTCCGGAGGGGTCTGAACCCGGCCCTCAAGGACGAGCTTGCAGCCCGCGACGACGCCGAGACGCTGGAGGAGCTGATCACCCTGGCGATTCGTCTGGACAACCGCCTTCGAGAGCGTCGTCGAGAGCGAGGGGTGGAGCAGCGCCACGCCGAGCCGCCACGATTCCGGTTACCCGAACCTGCGCCCGCCGACGAGCCCATGCAGATGGGGGCCAGCCGCCTGGCGTCGCGGGAGCACCCTCGAGAGCAGGCGAGGGAGCAGCGCCGCTCGACCCATCCTCACACTCGGTCTCCCGGGTGGCCGCCCGTCGACGAGCCCAGGGGGGCGCCTCCGCGCCGTCCGGACCTACGAGAGAGGCAGCGCCGGCGCAGCACAGGGGCGTGCTTCTACTGCGGTCAACAGGGACACAGAGTAGCAGTGCGCGCGGAGATGGCCGACCGCCTAGAGTCATCCCCTCGTCGCCCCGCTCACTGCGAGTCCGCGGGGCGCACCTCCGCGGCTCCAGGTCCCCGGCAAGAACAGCCCGCCAGCGCGGCGGAGGGACAGGACAGTGCCGGGACCACCCTGAGACTTGAGATGGACGGAGAAATCACAGGGCTTAACGGGAGTGTTAAAGTTTGCGCGCTGATTGACTCCGGGGCCGATGACTGCTTTATAGACGCGGGTTTAGTGGCCCAACTCGGTTGTGAGGTCACCGAGCTCCACAAATCGGAGAAACTTTATGACCTCGATGGTCGCGTGCTGGCCGACATCCGACGGCTAACCGAACCTCTTACGCTGAAGTTGTCAGGCAACCACATCGAAAGGCGTTCGTTTTTTGTCATGCCCGCCAGGTCCGCCCCAGTCGTATTGGGAATCCCATGGCTAACCGCACACAACCCGGTCATCGACTGGAGCCGGCTCTCCCTCCAGAATTGGAGCCCTTTTTGCTACGCGCACTGCCTACGGTCAGCCGGAGAGGGCGTGCGGCCCCGGGCGGCCCCCGAGGTAGAAATCGAGCTTGAAAACGTGCCTAGCGTTTACCACGACCTCCGCGCCGTTTTTAGCAAAGAAAAAGCCAAATCACTTCCGCCGCACCGCCCATACGACTGCGCGATCGACCTAGTGCCCGACCCCGTCCTGCCGTCGGTACGGTTGTACAAGGTCTCGCAACCCGAGCAGGCGGCGATGAAGGATTACATAACGGAATCCCTCGCGGCGGGATTGATACGACCATCCACGTCTCCGGTAGGAGCCGGGCTCTTCTTTGTAGAAAAGAAAGATAAATCCCTCCGCCCCTGCGTCGATTACAAGGAACTAAACGCGATCACTGTTAAAAATCGCTACCCACTGCCCCTCCTGGACTCGGCCTTCGCTCCTCTGCAATCCGCGACAGTCTTTTCAAAATTAGACCTCCGCAGCGCGTACCACCTGGTCCGCATTAGAGAAGGGGATGAGTGGAAGACCGCGTTTAAAACCCCACTGGGACATTTTGAGTACCTGGTCATGCCCTTTGGGTTATCAAATGCACCCGCGGTGTTCCAAGCTCTCATTAATGACGTCCTCAGGGATATGCTCAATGTTTGTTGTTTTGTCTACCTGGACGATATCCTTATTTTCTCTCGGTCCCTAAAAGAACACCACCTCCACGTGCGATCCATTTTACAACGACTCCTAGAAAACAAATTATACGTTAAGGCAGAAAAATGTGAATTCCACAAAACCTCGGTTTCGTTCCTAGGATTCATAGTAGAAAACGGGCAATTAAAGGCCGACCCGGCCAAGACGCGCGCCGTCGTGGAGTGGCCGGTGCCCACTACACGCAAACAGCTGCAGAGATTCCTAGGGTTCGCGAATTTCTATCGCCGCTTCATCAAAGACTATAGCCGCCGGGCGCTGCCGCTCACTCGCCTCACCTCGACGAAGATTCGTTTCGCCTGGGACAGGGAAGCCGAGGGGGCGTTCGCGGATTTAAAAAAGGCATTCACAAACCCTCCCGTATTGCACCACCCTAACACCGATCTTCCTTTTGTTGTAGAGGTGGACGCCTCTGATTCGGGAGTGGGGGCCGTCCTGTCGCAGCGGTCCCCGGTCGACCAACGTCTGCACCCCTGCGCCTTTTTCTCTCGCTGCCTCTCCCCAGCGGAGGCCAACTACGATGTGGGCAACCGAGAACTCCTGGCCGTGATCCTGGCCCTGCAGGAATGGCGGCACTGGCTGGAGGGCACCCAGGAGCCATTCATCATTTTTACGGACCACAAGAACCTGTCATACATCCGCCACATGAAAAGACTGAACCCCCGGCTGGCGCGGTGGGCCTTGATCCTCAGCCGCTTCAATTATACCATGACTTACCGGCCGGGGGCACGCAACACCAAACCCGACGCACTGTCACGCATCCACGACGCCTGGGAAGACGAAGAGGGGCCGGCGAGCGTGGTGCCCAGTCATCGCTTGGTGGGGGGCCTGCAATGGGAGATCGAGCGGCGAATCCAAGAAGCCCAGGAGGAAAGTGGGGCGCCAACGGAGTGTCCTCCCGGGCGCCTGTTCGTGCCGACTCGAGACCGGGCGGAGGTGATCCAGTGGGGCCATGCCTCCAAGTTGGCCTGCCACCCGGGCATACGCCGCACCCTGGGCCTGATCGCCCAACGCTTTTGGTGGCCGTCGCTCAAAAGAGACGTGACGGCGTACATACAAGCCTGTCCACAATGCGCTGCCAGCAAGGCATCGCACCAGCCCCCGGCGGGCCTACTGCACCCGCTTCCCGTTCCGGCGCGCCCCTGGTCCAACATTTCACTGGACTTTGTCACTGGCCTGCCCGTTTCCCGCGGGCAAACGGTCGTCTTGACCATAGTGGACCGCTTCTCCAAGGCCGCCCATTTCGTTGCGCTACCCAAGCTCCCGACAGCCCTCGAAACAGCCAACCTGCTGGTCCAACACGTGGTTCGACTCCATGGCATCCCGGACGACTTGGTGTCCGACCGAGGCCCGCAGTTCGTCTCCCAGGTATGGAAGAAATTCTGCCAGTGCCTCGGGGCTACAT
This sequence comes from Idiotropiscis lumnitzeri, assembly GCF_059441095.1. Classification (NCBI taxonomy): domain Eukaryota; kingdom Metazoa; phylum Chordata; class Actinopteri; order Syngnathiformes; family Syngnathidae; genus Idiotropiscis; species Idiotropiscis lumnitzeri. Next base: position 2,468,311 of record NW_028283562.1, on the reverse strand, counting down.
CCAGTCTCTCCTCAGGCTACCACCCGCAGACCAACGGGCAATCGGAGCGCGCCAATCAGGACCTTGAGTCCGCGCTCCGCTGCGTCTGCATGGACCAGCCGGCCACCTGGGTCGATCATCTGCCATGGATCGAGTACGCTCACAATACTCTGATCTCCTCAGCCACAGGTCGATCACCATTCCAGACCGCCTACGGGTACCAACCTCCGCTGTTTCCGTCCCAACCCGGTTCTGAAGAGGTACCCTCGGTCCAGCAGCACCTAAAGCGAGCCCACCGGGCATGGAAAGAGGCTCGGGCCGCCCTGTCACGCACCACGCAGCGGAACCGGCGCATCGCTGACCGTCGCCGCCGTCCAGCCCCGGGCTACAAGATCGGCGACAAGGTATGGCTGTCCACACGAGACCTTAATCTGGCTGGATCATCCCGCAAGCTAGGGCCACGTTACGTGGGCCCGTTCGAAGTCGCAGCCATCATCAACCCGGTCTCGGTCCGCCTCAAATTACCCCCCACCATGAAGATACACCCCGTGTTCCACGTGTCTTTCATCAAGCCGGCCCCTACCTGCCCGCTGGTGCCGCCCGCCGCCCCGCCACCGCCTCCTAGGATCATTGACGGCGACCCAGTCTACACGGTAAAGGAGATCTTGGACTCCAGGCGCAGGGGAAGGGGGACTCAGTACCTGGTCGACTGGGAGGGCTATGGCCCAGAAGAACGGCAATGGATCCCTCGCTCCTGGATCATGTGTCCATCTCTACTACGAGATTACCACAACGCCCACCCAACGAAACCAGGTAGTACGCCAAGGGGCGTCCGTTAAGGGGGGGGTACTGTCACGATCGTGCCTTTGTGTTGCAGCCGAGTGGGCGTGGTCGACGGCGCGTTGCTCGGCAACGCGGCCACGAGCGGACGCGTTCGCGAGACGGCCCAGCTGCAACCCATCATGCCTTGATTACGGACTATTTAAGCCTCCGACACGCAAACCTGCGTGTCGGATTATTGACCTACTTGCTCTCGCCTTGTGCCTTGCTACAGTCTTTGCCAACTTTGCTCCGTGTATTTGTCGTGTATGTTGTTACCTTGTTTATTTCTACAGCTACGTTTCGGCTCGCTTTGTGTTTTTTCGATGATTGGATTTAACCTTACCCTTTGGAGGAAGGACATTCTTGTTTTCGGTTTTCTTGCATTGCAAGCTACTTTTGTTACTCGTTTTGCTTTTCCTGGGGGAAGATTGTTCCCCCAGCGTTTTCCGTTCACGTCTCCCGACGTCTGTAAGTATAGACCCTCTATTATTATTGATAGCAACCCTCCTTGCCTATCGCCTGCCAATTGTTTTTTGCCGGCCACAATAAATATTGTTCCTACCAAATTTTCCCTTGTCTGCGCTTTAAGGATCCACCCACACCGCTTCCCAGCCCCGGCTGGGGAGCGATCCTCACAGTAATTAAATAAATACAAAAAGAATGGCTGGGGAATAAAAAAATAATACGTTTTAATAATAATTTGTTTTTTTTGTTATAACATGAATTTCACTCTCTCTCTCTCTCTCTCTCCCCGTATATATATATACATATATATATATATATATATATATACATATATATATATATATATACATATATATATATATATATATACATATATATATATATATATATACATATATATTTATTATATATATTGTATTTTCTTTTAAGCATTTTTGAAGGTGCGCCGCTACTTCGCGGATTTTCAGTTTTCGCGGGTGGTCTCGGTCCCCATTAACCGCGATAACCGAGGGTTCACTGTACTCCATAAAATTTACAAAAAGCGAGGTGAAACACTCAACCAGGGCTGCTTTTTTGAACATTTCTCGAGGGCCATGGCGAGCCATTTCAAAAAAGCTGCACAACTAACGTATAAAATATTGATAAATTTGCTCTGCCTGATGTGTGTGTAAAGTTTCACGAGTTGTCGTTCATATTTAGAACCTCATAATCAGCGTTGTTTTATTGCCGAACAGTGCAATGCCACTCCCACAACTTTTCACGAAAAAGGATGAATTTCGTATTGTGACATCCTCATGGCCGAAACAGTCCTCCGAGCATATATGAGGGCGACCTTGTTGAGTTGCACGGAGAAAAACATCCAAGAAAATAACTTGTATTAGCTTTTACCAGTTGGTGGCGCTACTACTACGATGAAAAATAAGTTGGTAGATGTCTTCAGGGCTGAAGTATCCTCAAATGTGTACAACTTCGAGAAGATAGGATCATCTGAGTCATGTTGCCGGAGCTTTTGTTGCCACAGAGTACAATCTGACTTTTCAGCACCGTAATAGCCACGCCTTTTGCCAAAACGTCACAAAATTCGGCAGAGAGTAAGATCATTGTCTTGAGTCTTTTCTGACTAATTTTCAGTCGGATTCGTCAAAAGGGCACCGTGCAGTATGTGAAAATTAAAATAAAAACACATTTTTGATTCCACTTGGCGGCGCTGTGTGTATAACAAAATAATAACATTAAGATGTCTTCAGGTCGGGACGTTTTATTTACAGGTGAAGGTTTGGATTTTTAGGAGCATGTGCAGGGGAGTTATTAAGCATTCATTTATTTGTATTAGGTTCATTTTGTCTTCTTATTATTGATATTTGACTGATTCATTAAAAGCAGACAATTATGTTTTAGGTTAATTTTTTACCTGACATGTTTCGGCGAGTCTTTCGCCTTCTTCAGAGTGTCGCATGATGGTGTCTTGAGACCCGTCTTTATCAGCTGATGTTCCATGAGGGTGTGACTTACCTGTCAAAAAAATGAAAAATCAGAGCAGTAAAAGAACAAGCACAACATGAACATTACAAATCAGCAATCACTGACCACTGCAAAAGGGAAAACCACATCATGGACCGGGAGAAGGGCAGGGTCATCCGCACCGAAGAGAACAAACAACAGCGCTGGATCAGAGAGGCCATTGAGATCTGCAAGCGAGGCATAAAAACCATGAACAGAGACAAGGGAGCCTTCATCCTCTCTACCACCTGGAGCAGCATCTTGGCAGAGTGAACGGACAGCGGGGGGCGTGACTTGCCTTCATTCTTGTGACAGGTAAGTCACGCCCTCATGGAACATCAGCTGATAAAGACGGGTCACAAGACACCATCATGTGACACTCTGAAGAAGGCGAAAGACTTTCGTATTGTGACATCCTCAAGGCCTAAACACTCATCCGAGCAAATATAAGGTAGATTTTGTTAACCTGCCCGGAGAAAAACATAAACGAAAATAATTTGTATTTGTTTTAACCAGTTGGTGGCGCTACCACTGCGATCAAAAATAAGTTGGCAGCCGTCTTCAGGGCCTGAATATCCTCAAATGTGAAAAATTTCGAGAAGATGGATCATCTGAATCATTTTGCAGGAACTTTTGTTGCCACGGAGATTAATCAGACTCTGCGGCACCGTAATAGCCACGCCCTTCGAAGGAAAGTCACAAAAATAGGGATAGAGTAAGATCAATGTCTTGAGTCTTTTCTAGCCAATTTTCAATCGGATTCGTTAAAAGGGCACCGTGCAGTACGTCAAAATGTAAAAAATGATATTGATTGGCGCAAGGTGTATAACTGAATATAAACATATAGATGTCTTCAGGTACCGACTCTTTATGTACATGTGAAGTTTTGGATTTTTAGCTGCATGTGCAGGAGAGTTATTAAGCATTTTGTCCATTGCGGCGAAGGAAATCTTAAGTGAAAACTTCGAAGCCCCGCCCCCGTTCATATAGTATTTCGGAAACAAAAAATTTTAGCCCCAGTGTTTGTCCCAGGTCTTAAGATGCTACAGACAGAATTTTAAGGCAATCAGATGAAGCCTTTAGGATCAGGGTGCAAAAGAATGACCCCTGTAAACATGCAAAAAAGGGCAAAAGTCGGACTTTCAAAAATTCATAACTCACTTCCTGTTCATATTAGACGTTAAAATATCAAATTTTTCGCCATGCCCGATGAGACTGCCAAGTTTGGTGAATTTTTGTGCATGTTTCGGGGGTCAAAAATGCGATCGAACAATCGGAAAAATAATAATAAGAATAATTTCTACAAAAACAACAGGGACTTCGCAGTGGTCGCTGCTCAGGCCCTAATAATAATAATAATAATAATAATAAAAGTAATAATATTTTCTACAAAAACAATAGGGACCTCGCAGCCGTCGCAGCTCGGGCCCTAATAACAATTTCTAGAAAAACAATAGGGACCTCGCAGCGGTCACTGCTCGGGCCCTAATAATAATTTCTACATAAACAATAGGGACCTCGCCGCGGTCGCTGCTCGGGCCCCAATAATAATTTCTACACAAAGTCCATTGTGGTGACCCGCCCCCTTTTAATAAATTCAAAATGGCCGACTTCCTGTAAAACCTAGCTCATTGCTCCAAGAGACTTTTTTGTAGGTCTTGGTCTTATACATACAGTGAACCCTCGCTACTTCGCGGTTCACCTTTCGCGGGTTCAGTGCTTCGCGGGTATAAAAAATATTCGGGGGCATTGTAGTTTCGCCGAGCGGCACGACGGGGCGCTGGAGCGGTTAGACGGCCGGCGTGCGCCGAAGAAGAGCGTGGGCGAAGAGGAGAGTGGACGAAGAAGAGCACGTTCCCCCGGACACGATCGGTGGCGACGTTTCGCGCGGTTCGGACCGTACCAGAGCTCCGGCCGGCGTGCGTGGCAGTTAAGCCGTAGAGGAGCACCTTCCCCGGGCACGGGCGGTGCCAAGCGGCCCCTAAGTTTAACCGAATGGAAGCTCCGGAGGAGGAGGGCATGCTCGCGTCACAGTAAGCCGAAGAGGAGCACCTTCCCCGGGCACGGGCGGTTCCAAGCGGCCCCTAAGTTTAACCGAATGGAAGCTCCCGGAGGAGGAGGGCATGCTCGCGACACAGTAAGCCGAAGAGGAGCACCTTCCCCGGGCACGGGCGGTGCCAAGCGGCCCCTAAGTTTAACCGAATGGAAGCTCCGGGGGAGGAGGGTGGGCGTGTGTCACAGTTAAGCCGAATTGGAGCACCTCTTCCGCCCGGGCACGAGCGGAGCGCGAAGCTGTCAGTTATGAATGAATAAATGAATAAATAAATAAATAAATAAAGAATGGCACCTTTCATTTCACAGGGCACACCAGACGGCGTACCAGCAGGTAAAAGTCTGAGTAATTAAATAAATACAAAAAGAATGGCTGGGGAATAAAAAAATAATATGTTTTAATAATAATTTGTTTTTTTTGTTATAACATGAATTTCACTCTCTCTCTCCCCGTATATATATATATATATATATATATATATATATATATATATATATATTGTATTTTTTTTTAAAGCATTTTTGAAGGTGCGCCGCTACTTCGCGGATTTTCAGTTTTCGCGGGTGGTCTCGGTCCCCATTAACCGCGATAACCGAGGGTTCACTGTACTCCATAAAATTTACAAAAAGCGAGGTGAAATACTCAACCAGGGCTGCTCTGCATGTTGTGCTGGGCCACCTGGAACAACAGCGGAGCTATGCAAGGATGCTCTTTGTGGACTACAGCTCGGCATTCAACACGATCATCCCAGACATCCTCGTCGCCAAACTGGACACTCTCGGCCTCCCTGCCCTCACACGCATCTGGATTAAGGACTTTCTGACCAACAGACCCCAGACTGTGTTGCTCGGCCCCTACACGTCCTCCACCCTCATGCTGAGCACCGGTTCCCCCCAAGGATGCGTGCTGAGCCCTCTCCTGTACGCCCTCTACACCTACGACTGCAGCCCGGCCCACGGCAACAACACCATCGTCAAGTTTGCTGACGACACGACAGTGGTCGGTCTGATCTCGGAAGGTGACGAGACAGCCTACAGAGAGGAGGTAGGGAGACTGACAACTTGGTGCAAGGACAACAGACTGCACCTTAACTCTGCTAAAACAAAGGAGATTGTCGTCGACTTCAGGAGGAACAAGACGCTGCCGCCCCGCCCCTGCATCGAAGGCGTGTGTGTGGAGAGGGTCCACACGTTCAAGTTCCTGGGAGTACAGATCTCCGATGACCTTTCTTGGAGTCACAACACCACAGCAGTGGTAAAGAAGGTCCGCCAACGTCTGCACTTCCTGAGAGTCCTCAGGAAATTCAACCTGGACAGGAAGCTGCTGCTGGCCTTCTACCACTCGTCCATCGAGAGCCTGCTGACGTACTGTGTCTCCACCTGGTACAGCGGCTGCACTGAGGCGGACAGAGTGAGGCTCCAGAGGACAGTCAAAACAGCGCAAAGGATTATTGGCTGCCCTCTCCCCTCGCTGTCGGACATCTACACCGCCCGGTGCCTCAGAAGGGCTCTCAACATCGTCAAAGACAATACCCACCCAAACTCACACCTGTTCGACCTGTTGCCCTCTGGCAGGCGCTACAGATGCATCAAATCAAGGACCAATAGACTGAGAAACAGTTTCTTTCCGAGAGCCATCTCCATACTGAACTCTCACACACACACACGAGACCACCCTAACCTTGCAAAACAGCATTGTGATGTGTTTCTATATGCCCTATTCAGTACTGAATTCCATTGCACTGTCTTATTTATTTATCTAATTTATATATTGTCTGTATTATTGTTGTATTGCACTGGAGAGGGGAGCCCTCTAATCTCGTTGCACACTTGAGTACAATGACAATAAAGGGATTTCTATTTCTATTCTATTCTTTTTTTAACTTTTCTCGAGGGCCATGGCGAGCCATTTCAAAAAAGCTGCACAACTAACGTATAAAATATTGATAAATTTGCTCTGCCTGATGTGTGTGTAAAGTTTCACGAGTTGTCGTTCATATTTAGAACCTCATAATCAGCGTTGTTTTATTGCCGAACAGTGCAATGCCACTCCCACAACTTTTCACGAAAAAGGATGAATTTCGTATTGTGACATCCTCATGGCCGAAACAGTCATCCGAGCATATATGAGGGCGACCTTGTTGAGTTGCACGGAGAAAAACATCCAAGAAAATAACTTGTATTAGCTTTTACCAGTTGGTGGCGCTACTACTACGATGAAAAATAAGTTGGTAGATGTCTTCAGGGCTGAGGTATCCTCAAATGTGTACAACTTCGAGAAGATAGGATCATCTGAGTCATGTTGCCGGAGCTTTTGTTGCCACAAAGTACAATCGGATTTTTCAGCACCGTAATAGCCACGCCTTTTGCCAAAACGTCACAAAATTCGGCAGAGAGTAAGATCATTGTCTTGAGTCTTTTCTGACTAATTTTCAGTCGGATTCGTCAAAAGGGCACCGTGCAGTACGTGAAAATTAAAATAAAAACAAATTTTTGATTCCACTTGGCGGCGCTGTGTGTATAACAAAATAATAACATTAAGATGTCTTCAGGTCGGGACGTTTTATTTACAGGTGAAGGTTTGGATTTTTAGGAGCATGTGCAGGGGCGTTATTAAGCATTCATTTATTTGTATTAGGTTCATTTTGTCTTCTTATTATTGATATTTGACTGATTCATTAAAAGCAGACAATTATGTTTTAGGTTAATTTTTTACCTGACATGTTTCGGCGAGTCTTTCGCCTTCTTCAGAGTGTCGCATGATGGTGTCTTGAGACCCGTCTTTATCAGCTGATGTTCCATGAGGGTGTGACTTACCTGTCAAAAAAATGAAAAATCAGAGCAGTAAAAGAACAAGCACAACATGAACATTACAAATCAGCAATCACTGACCACTGCAAAAGGGAAAACCACATCATGGACCGGGAGAAGGGCAGGGTCATCCGCACCGAAGAGAACAAACAACAGCGCTGGATCAGAGAGGCCATTGAGATCTGCAAGCGAGGCATAAAAACCATGAACAGAGACAAGGGAGCCTTCATCCTCTCTACCACCTGGAGCAGCATCTTGGCGGAGTGAACGGACAGCGGGGGGCGTGACTTGCCTTCATTCTTGTGACAGGTAAGTCACGCCCTCATGGAACATCAGCTGATAAAGACGGGCCACAAGACACCATCATGTGACACTCTGAAGAAGGCGAAAGACTTTCGTATTGTGACATCCTCAAGGCCTAAACACTCATCCGATCAAAAATAAGTTGGCAGCCGTCTTCAGGGCCTGAATATCCTCAAATGTGAAAAATTTCGAGAAGATGGATCATCTGAATCATTTTGCAGGAACTTTTGTTGCCACGGAGATTAATCAGACTCTGCGGCACCGTAATAGCCACGCCCTTCGAAGGAAAGTCACAAAAATAGGGATAGAGTAAGATCAATGTCTTGAGTCTTTTCTAGCCAATTTTCAATCGGATTCGTTAAAAGGGCACCGTGCAGTACGTCAAAATGTAAAAAATGATATTGATTGGCGCAAGGTGTATAACTGAATATAAACATATAGATGTCTTCAGGTACCGACTCTTTATGTACATGTGAAGTTTTGGATTTTTAGCAGCATGTGCAGGAGAGTTATTAAGCATTTTGTCCATTGCGGCGAAGGAAATCTTAAGTGAAAACTTCGAAGCCCCGCCCCCGTTCATATAGTATTTCGGAAACAAAAAATTTTAGCCCCAGTGTTTGTCCCAGGTCTTAAGATGCTACAGACAGAATTTTAAGGCAATCAGATGAAGCCTTTAGGATCAGGGTGCAAAAGAATGACCCCTGTAAACATGCAAAAAAGGGCAAAAGTCGGACTTTCAAAAATTCATAACTCACTTCCTGTTCATATTAGACGTTAAAATATCAAATTTTTCGCCATGCCCGATGAGACTGCCAAGTTTGGTGAATTTTTGTGCATGTTTCGGGGGTCAAAAATGCGATCGAACAATCGGAAAAATAATAATAATAATAATTTCTACAAAAACAATAGGGACTTCGCAGCGGTCGCTGCTCAGGCCCTAATAATAATAATAATAATAAAAGTAATAATATTTTCTACAAAAACAATAGGGACCTCGCAGCCGTCGCAGCTCGGGCCCTAATAACAATTTCTAGAAAAACAATAGGGACCTCGCAGCGGTCACTGCTCGGGCCCTAATAATAATAATAATAATAATTTCCACAAAAACAATGGGGACCTCGTAGCGGTCGCTGCTCGGGCCCTAATAATAATTTCTACAAAAACAATAGGGACCTCTCCGCGGTCGCTGCTCGGGCCCCAATAATAATTTCTACACAAAGTCCATTGTGGTGACCCGCCCCCTTTTAAGTAAATTCAAAATGGCCGACTTCCTGTAAAACCTAGCTCATTGCTCCAAGAGACTTTTTTGTAGGTCTTGGTCTTATACATACAGTGAACCCTCGCTACTTGGCGGTTCACCTTTCGCGGGTTCAGTGTTTCGCGGGTCTAAAAAATATTCGGGGGCATTGTAGTTTCGCCGAGCGGCACGACGGGGTGCTGGAGCGGTTAGACGGCCGGCGTGCGCCGAAGAAGAGCGTGGGCGAAGAGGAGAGTGGACGAAGAAGAGCACGTTCCCCCGGACACGATGGGTGGCGACGTTTCGCGCGGTTCGGACAGTACCAGAGCTCCGGCCGGCGTGCGTGGCAGTTAAGCCGTAGAGGAGCACCTTCCCCGGGCACGGGCGGTGCCAAGCGGCCCCTAAGTTTAACCGAATGGAAGCTCCGGAGGAGGAGGGCATGCTCGCGTCACAGTAAGCCGAAGAGGAGCACCTTCCCCGGGCACGGGCGGTTCCAAGCGGCCCCTAAGTTTAACCGAATGGAAGCTCCGGAGGAGGAGGGCATGCTCGCGTCACAGTAAGCCGAAGAGGAGCACCTTCCCCGGGCACGGGCGGTGCCAAGCGGCCCCTAAGTTTAACCGAATGGAAGCTCCGGGGGAGGAGGGCGGGTGTGTGTCACAGTTAAGCCGAATTGGAGCACCTCTTCCGCCCGGGCACGAGCGGAGCGCGAAGCTGTCAGTTATGAATGTATAAAAGAATAAATAAATAAATAAATAAAGAATGCCACCTTTCATTTCACAGGGCACACCGGACGGCGTACCAGCAGGTAAAAGTCGGAGTAATTAAATAAATACAAAAAGAATGGCTGGGGAATAAAAAAATAATACGTTTTAATAATAACTTGTTTTTTTTGTTATAACATGAATTTCACTCTCTCTCTCCCCGTATATATATATATATATATATATATATATATATATATATATATATATATATTTATTATATATATTGTATATTTTTTTAAGCATTTTTGAAGGTGCGCCGCTACTTCGCGGATTTTCAGTTTTCGCGGGTGGTCTCTGTCCCCATTAACCGCGATAACCGAGGATTCACTGTACTCCATAAAATTTACAAAAAGCGAGGTGAAACACTCAACCAGGGCTGCTTTTTTTAACATTTCTCGAGGGCCATGGCGAGCCATTTCAAAAAAGCTGCACAACTAACGTATAAAATATTGATAAATTTGCTCGGCCTGATGTGTGTGTAAAGTTTCACGAGTTGTCGTTCATATTTAGAACCTCATAATCAGCGTTGTTTTATTGCCGAACAGTGCAATGCCACTCCCACAACTTTACAAGAAAAAGGACGAATTTCGTATTGTGACATCCTCATGGCCGAAACAGTCATCCGAGCATATATGAGGGCGACCTTGTTGAGTTGCACGGAGAAAAACATCCAAGAAAATAACTTGTATTAGCTTTTACCAGTTGGTGGCGCTACTACTACGATAAAAAATAAGTTGGTAGATGTCTTCAGGGCTGAAGTATCCTCAAATGTGTACAACTTCGAGAAGATAGGATCATCTGAGTCATGTTGCCGGAGCTTTTATTGCCACAGAGTACAATCTGACTTTTCAGCACCGTAATAGCCACGCCTTTTGCCAAAACGTCACAAAATTCGGCAGAGAGTAAGATCATTGTCTTGAGTCTTTTCTGACTAATTTTCAGTCGGATTCGTCAAAAGGGCACCGTGCATAATGTGAAAATTTAAATAAAAACAAATTTTTGATTCCACTTGGCGGCGCTGTGTGTATAACAAAATAATAACATTAAGATGTCTTCAGGTCGGGACGTTTTATTTACAGGTGAAGGTTTGGATTTTTAGGAGCATGTGCAGGGGAGTTATTAAGCATTCGTTTATTTGTATTAGGTTCATTTTGTCTTCTTATTATTGATATTTGACTGATTCATTAAAAGCAAACAATTATGTTTTAGGTTAATTTTTTACCTGACATGTTTCGGCGAGTCTTTCGCCTTCTTCAGAGTGTCGCATGATGGTGTCTTGAGACCCGTCTTTATCAGCTGATGTTCCATGAGGGTGTGACTTACCTGTCAAAAAAATGAAAAATCAGAGCAGTAAAAGAACAAGCACAACATGAACATTACAAATCAGCAATCACTGACCACTGCAAAAGGGAAAACCACATCATGGACCGGGAGAAGGGCAGGGTCATCCGCACCGAAGAGAACAAACAACAGCGCTGGATCAGAGAGGCCATTGAGATCTGCAAGCGAGGCATAAAAACCATGAACAGAGACAAGGGAGCCTTCATCCTCTCTACCACCTGGAGCAGCATCTTGGCGGAGTGAACGGACAGCGGGGGGCGTGACTTGCCTTCATTCTTGTGAATGGTAAGTCACGCCCTCATGGAACATCAGCTGATAAAGACGGGCCACAAGACACCATCATGTGACACTCTGAAGAAGACGAAAGACTTTCGTATTGTGACATCCTCAAGGCTTAAACACTCATCCGAGCAAATTTAAGGTAGATTTTGTGAACCTGCCCGGAGAAAAACATCAACGAAAATAATTTGTATTTGTTTTAACCAGTTGGTGGCGCTACCACTGCGATCAAAAATAAGTTGGCAGCCGTCTTCAGGGCCTGAATATCCTCAAATGTGAAAAATTTCAAGAAGATGGATCATCTGAATCATTTTGCAGGAACTTTTGTTGCCACGGAGAATAATCAGACTCTGCGGCACCGTAATAGCCACGCCCTTCGAAGGAAAGTCACAAAAATAGGGATAGAGTAAGATCAATGTCTTGAGTCTTTTCTAGCCAATTTTCAATCGGATTCGTTAAAAGGGCACCGTGCAGTACGTCAAATAGTAAAAAATGATATTGATTGGCGCAAGGTGTATAACTGAATATAAACATATAGATGTTTTCAGGTACCGACTCTTTATGTACATGTGAAGTTTTGGATTTTTAGCAGCATGTGCAAGAGAGTTATTAAGCATTTTGTCCATTGCGGCGAAGGAAATCTTAAGTGAAAACTTCGAAGCCCCGCCCCCGTCATATAGTATTTCGGAAACAAAAAATTTTAGCCCCAGTGTTTGTCCCAGGTCTTAAGATGCTACAGACAGAATTTTAAGGCAATCAGATGAAGCCTTTAGGATCAGGGTGCAAAAGAATGACCCCAGTAAACATGCAAAAAAGGGCAAAAGTCGGACTTTCAAAAATTCATAACTCACTTCCTATTCATATTAGACATTAAAATATCACATTTTTCGCCATGCCCGATGAGAATGCCAAGTTTGGTGAATTTTTGTGCATGTTTCGGGGGTCAAAAATGCAATCGAACAATCGGAAAAATAATAATAATAATAATTTCTACAAAAACAATAGGGACTTCGCAGCGGTCGCTGCTCAGGCCCTAATAATAATAATAATAATAAGAGAAGATAAGATAAGATGTCCTTTATTAGTCCCACAATGGGGAAATTTGAAAGTAATAATATTTTCTACAAAAACAATAGGGACCTCGCAGCCGTCGCAGCTCGGGCCCTAATAACAATTTCTAGAAAAACAATAGGGACCTCGCAGCGGTCACTGCTCGGGCCCTAATAATAATAATAATAATAATTTCCACAAAAACAATGGGGACCTCGTAGCGGTCGCTGCTCGGGCCCTAATAATAATTTCTACATAAACAATAGGGACCTCGCCGCGGTCGCTGCTCGGGCCCCAATAATAATTTCTACACAAAGTCCATTGTGGTGACCCGCCCCCTTTTAATAAATTCAAAATGGCCGACTTCCTGTAAAACCTAGCTCATTGCTCCAAGAGACTTTTTTGTAGGTCTTGGTCTTATACATACAGTGAACCCTCGCTACTTCGCGGTTCACCTTTCGCGGGTTCAGTGCTTCGCGGGTATAAAAAATATTCGGGGGCATTGTAGTTTCGCCGAGCGGCACGACGGGGCGCTGGAGCGGTTAGACGGCCGGCGTGCGCCGAAGAAGAGCGTGGGCGAAGAGGAGAGTGGACGAAGAAGAGCACGTTCCCCCGGACACGATCGGTGGCGACGTTTCGCGCGGTTCGGACCGTACCAGAGCTCCGGCCGGCGTGCGTGGCAGTTAAGCCGTAGAGGAGCACCTTCCCCGGGCACGGGCGGTGCCAAGCGGCCCCTAAGTTTAACCGAATGGAAGCTCCGGAGGAGGAGGGCATGCTCGCGTCACAGTAAGCCGAAGAGGAGCACCTTCCCCGGGCACGGGCGGTTCCAAGCGGCCCCTAAGTTTAACCGAATGGAAGCTCCGGAGGAGGAGGGCATGCTCGCGACACAGTAAGCCGAAGAGGAGCACCTTCCCCGGGCACGGGCGGTGCCAAGCGGCCCCTAAGTTTAACCGAATGGAAGCTCCGGGGGAGGAGGGTGGGCGTGTGTCACAGTTAAGCCGAATTGGAGCACCTCTTCCGCCCGGGCACGAGCGGAGCGCGAAGCTGTCAGTTATGAATGTATAGAAGAATAAATAAATAAAGAATGCCACCTTTCATTTCACAGGGCACACCGGAGGGCGTACCAGCAGGTAAAAGTCGGAGTAATTAAATAAATACAAAAAGAATGGCTGGGGAATAAAAAAATAATACGTTTTAATATATATATATATATTTATTATATATATTGTATTTTCTTTTAAGCATTTTTGAAGGTGCGCCGCTACTCCGCGGATTTTCAGTTTCCGCGGGTGGTCTCGGTCCCCATTAACCGCGATAACCGAGGGTTCACTGTACTCCATAAAATTTACAAAAAGCGAGGTGAAACACTCAACCAGGGCTGCTTTTTTTAACATTTCTCGAGGGCCATGGCGAGCCATTTCAAAAAAGCTGCAGTACTAACGTATAAAATATTTATAAATTTGCTCTGCCTGATGTGTGTGTCAAGTTTCACGAGTTGTCGTTCATATTTAGAACCTCATAATCAGCGTTGTTTTATTGCCAAACAGTGCAATGCCACTCCCACAACTTTTCACGAAAAAGGATGAATTTCGTATTGTGACATCCTCATGGCCGAAACAGTCCTCCGAGCATATATGAGGGCGACCTTGTTGAGTTGCACGGAGAAAAACATCCAAGAAAATAACTTGTATTAGCTTTTACCAGTTGGTGGCGCTACTACTACGATGAAAAATAAGTTGGTAGATGTCTTCAGGGCTGAAGTATCCTCAAATGTGTACAACTTCGAGAAGATAGGATCATCTGAGTCATGTTGCCGGAGCTTTTGTTGCCACAAAGTACAATCGGACTTTTCAGCACCGTAATAGCCACGCCTTTTGCCAAAACGTCACAAAACTCGGCAGAGAGTAAGATCATTGTCTTGAGTCTTTTCTGACTAATTTTCAGTCGGATTCGTCAAAAGGGCACGTTGCAGTACGTGAAAATTAAAATAAAAACAAATTTTTGATTCCACTTGGCGGCGCTGTGTGTATAACAAAATAATAACATTAAGATGTCTTCAGGTCGGGACATTTTATTTACAGGTGAAGGTTTGGATTTTTAGGAGCATGTGCAGGGGAGTTATTAAGCATTCATTTATTTGTATTAGGTTCATTTTGTCTTCTTATTATTGATATTTGACAGATTCATTAAAAGCAGACAATTATGTTTTCGGTAAATTTTTTACCTGACATGTTTCGGCGAGTCTTTCGCCTTCTTCAGAGTGTCGCATGATGGTGTCTTGAGACCCGTCTTTATCAGCTGATGTTCCATGAGGGTGTGACTTACCTGTCAAAAAAATGAAAAATCAGAGCAGTAAAAGAACAAGCACAACATGAACATTACAAATCAGCAATCACTGACCACTGCAAAAGGGAAAACCACATCATGGACCGGGAGAAGGGCAGGGTCATCCGCACAGAAGAGAACAAACAACAGCGCTGGATCAGAGAGGCCATTGAGATCTGCAAGCGAGGCATAAAAACCATGAACAGAGACAAGGTTGCCTTCATCCTCTCTACCACCTGGACCAGCATCTTGGCGGAGTTAACGGACAGCGGGGGGCGTGACTTGCCTTCATTCTTGTGACAGGTAAGTCACGCCCTCATGGAACATCAGCTGATAAAGACGGGCCACAAGACACCATCATGTGACACTCTGAAGAAGGCGAAAGACTTTCGTATTGTGACATCCTCAAGGCCTAAACACTCATCCGAGCAAATATAAGGTAGATTTTGTGAACCTGCCCGGAGAAAAACATCAACGAAAATAATTTGTATTTGTTTTAACCAGTTGGTGGCGCTACCACTGCGATCAAAAATAAGTTGGCAGCCGTCTTCAGGGCCTGAATATCCTCAAATGTGAAAAATTTCGAGAAGATGGATCATCTGAATCATTTTGCAGGAACTTTTGTTGCCACGGAGAATAATCAGACTCTGCGGCACCGCAATAGCCACGCCCTTCGAAGGAAAGTCACAAAAATAGGGATAGCGTAAGATCAATGTCTTGAGTCTTTTCTAGCCAATTTTCAATCGGATTCGTTAAAAGGGCACCGTGCAGTACGTCAAAATGTAAAAAATGATATTGATTGGCGCAAGGTGTATAACAGAATATAAACATATAGATGTCTTCAGGTACCGACTCTTTATGTACATGTGAAGTTTTGGATTTT
>NW_028283562.1:20000-25000 GCF_059441095.1 Idiotropiscis lumnitzeri | reverse complement strand
TATAGTGGGCATAATTAATCCGGTCCACATTTTTGTTTACTGTAACGAACAGGAAAAGGCTCTCCCATCCTGCCGCAATTTGATCCACCAATTTATACTCGTCAGGGATCCCTCTTGGAACTCCAATTGCATCTATATACGTGGGATCTCCTGCATTCAACCATTCTTGCATGTCCCTTCTCTTCCTGTTAAGGAAGGGGATTCTTCCCCATTGTCCAACACCTTCCCACTCCATTTTGGCCAGATCTAAGGCTGTCACACTAACTGGCATGATCAGCGTTACCAGGGCGCACTTACCTGAGGCATTGGTGGGAAGCCTATCGTACAGCACTTTCTCTCCACACCACAGCCAAACATCATCACGAGCGAGAGGGATTCCTACTGGCAAAGACACATTTTCATTACACCATGACACCTGGAGATTTCCAATCCCAGGACCAGTCCCATTTAACTTTTAGGCAGGTGAACTTTTGTTTTGCAACTTGGGTGTCAAAAATAGGCTCTTTCTTTTTTATTCCCACATCATTCCATGGGTGTGTCCAATTAAAATTGTACCCAAGTGTTCACCTGTGTCGGTTGTTTACATTTCAGATTTAGCAGTAGTTGTTGTGTCTGTGTCAGCGTCTTACCATCATCTCGCTCTGCTCCATACCATACCATTACATGCTCCTTTCGCTCCATCACTTCTGTCATCCCGCATCCTATGTTCAAACGCAAACATCATCCACACAAAGCACACGCCAGCAGGTAAAATAGTCAATAAGTTAAACATTTGCATCGTCATCGTCTTTGTTCAGACTCGAAAGTGTCTGACTTTGATCCAATTCATGCCATCTACACATTCCCTCTCTTGACCTGCCCGTCCGGGCGGTCAACCTCTAAGCTCAACCATGGCGGGCACAAATACTGGGGCCGGGCGCAACTGTGAGCTATGGCACCACTTTTGTCCTGTAGTTCCCAATTGGATGGCGTGTCAGGTTCTAGCCAGAACTCTAAACTGTCCTTATCAGCGAGAATGAGTCCACCTCCGGGAAAGCACCCGGAGGTTGATGTACGGAGCGATGTCCGACTCCAGTGAAGCTGAGTTCACTGAGTTCAAACATCTAACTGTGTTCCGAGATTACAAATTAAGCCTCGAGCTAACGCTCCAAATTTGACTGTTAATTGACAAATTTTAAAGCAACACAAATGAAATAGTAACCATTTATGCTTAAAATAAAAAATCCCAAAACTATAATAACGCAGATACCGAATTAAACCTCTATTTTTATTTTATTTATTTATTTTTTTTTTTTTATGGGAAGAAAAGGTGCTCTACAAGACATAGACAGCTCCAAGACCGCTGCAGTCTTCACCTCCTATTGTCTCATGATTGGCTCAATCCACCTACAGGCTGTGCCCACACTGATTCTGTCAACTGGGGGAGGGGGTAGAGACAGTAAAAACATCGCGGAGCCGTGGAGCCGAGCCCCAACTCAGTCGGGCCCTGGGTCCACAACACCTCAAGCAGAGACACACACAGAACTACCATTTCCGAGCGACCCTTCCCTGGAAATTTTGAAATTTAGTAATGTTCCCAAAACCAAAGAATTTGTAGTCGGTGCTGATATATGATCTCCCGATTGTGCAACAACTATGGGGTCCAGACCTCCAGTATGATGACGCTCATCAATATTCAATGCGATTTGTGGCTCGGCGAAAGTAAACAATTCATACCATTTCCGCTGCTCAGGGACAAGGCACGCGTGCGAGGCAACGCCAGTAGACATAACAAATATATAATTCTAACGCAAGATGCACTCATGACTAAATGTGGATGAGTGCATTTTTGATAAATCAAATCATGTTTGTGATCACATGTACAATGTGATATGTCAATTGGTGAATTGAAAGGGTGGCGGTTGCTAAACCAGTCAGACCAGAGCAAGAACAGGGCATACCCACCGCGGGAGGATGGGAACCAGGTTTCAGAGCTGCCCTCAAATGTTTCAGTTCAGTTTAGCCACTGGGAAGGAAGAGAGCACGACATATGCTCCCTCCAACGGATGTGCACAGTCAAGTTCAGTCCCATCCGGGAATGCCACTCGAATTCCAGTGTTCGTTCAGTCAATGGCAGTGACTCAGGCACTCTTGAGAGTCCACATGGCTCAGTGGGGGTTGCGGAAGGAGCTCATAGCTCGCCCCAATATCCAGCACCATCGAAAACTTGTCCATCCACCGTCCCCGGACTGCTAGGACCTGCTAGTCCTCGAATGCTGAAGCTCCGCTGCCCCCTGTCATGGAATGGGGTACGAGCGGGTTTGTGTCAAGTGCGTTGGGAGTGGGTAACGGTGGCGCCCCCTGCGCTGGTGGAGCTCTTTGTGACAGATATGGCACCGGAGGATGGCACATTCCAGAAAGTGGCTCGGCATGGACAGCTCATCACCCAGTGACCCCACACCCCGCAGCAAGTGCACACCCCACTCACAACCCCCGTCAGTAACCACCCGTACCTCTGTTACTGCAATCCCAACCTCGTTGACTGGCCTGCTATGGACAGCAGCCAGTCTGCTGTGGCGCTGCGTCACCCGAACCTTGCCCAGAAGCAGCAGAAGTGGAAGGAGCAGCTGCCTCCTTTTTTCTTATCTCTCTTGGCCTTCTAAACCTGCAAGTACAACAATTTTAGTCACGCTCCTTAATCCAATCCCATATATTCCTTTTCTGATGTCGTGCAAAATTAGGTACAAAATGTGTTCTACTTAGGCCGATTAGCATTATTTCATTCATGGACTATTTCGCCTGATGTCTGCCACTGGAAGGTGCACGCCCTTGTGGACGGCCAACTGGAACAGCTGTGTAATGTCGACATTATTGGATGGGTCACTGCCGGAAGTCTCACTCCATTCATGTCTCGCCCTGGCCACATAGACCAGGCCTGTCTCCCTTTTCCCCACCTGAAAGACACAGCAACATCGACCCCAACGGGCCAGAAATATCTGATGCACGGCACAGCCAATCTCACCTGAGGTGTCCCCATTTAGCTGGTGACCATCATGCTGGTCAGCAGATCTGGCCTCGGCCTCAAGTGAGGATAGTTCTTCTGAAATAAATTTTGTCCCGCCTGTAACTCTGTATAAACCTCTTAGTCTGGTGTCTCCTTTGTAGGAGATTTCAACCAACGTGACCTCTTTACAACGTGTGACCTCTTTACAACATGTCGAATAAACCAATGTTGACCTTTCTGCTATCTTTACAGCTGTGAGAGCTGTTACTAACCCCTCCTTCCCCCTTGGGTAATTACAAATGTCTTATCTTCAAACTTCTTACAAGCACCCAGTATCCTGGCTTTACTAGATTACTGCCCCTGCTGGGAGACGGAAAGAGCTTTGTCACTCTAAATTAGCGCCTGTCTTTTGTTTTCCTAACATTTTTCACATATGGTCAACTAAAGTTGCTTCAACATCTATTTCCCATTTGTTCTTAAATTTGAGGTATTCTATAAGTTCTTCCAAACAGTGTTTTACAATGTCTTAGTCCTAAATACTATGAAATACGTTACAATGGAAAATATCAGAATAAAATTTCATACATCCAACATGAGACACGTGCTTGTGACCACTTCAGGGTCATTTTTGTCTGAAATATCTCCTCTACAACAACTTACCCTTGCGTTAAGTGAGTAATTTTCCATAAAAACAGTGCCACTAATTCGACATTAACTTCAAGTATCACTGCTGTGGTGCTGTATTATATGGAAAAGTCTGAACAATCCAAGAAAATTTTGCCCTATCCTGGACTGGGTGTGTGTTATCTAGTCGCGCATCCAATGTGAATATGTCTTATATCTCCCTCCTTGTTGAGGAGAACCTCTGGGATGGTAGTGGTGAGGCGCTATTTGAGGCAGTCTCTGGCCTTCTGGTCACACTGGTCACATGTCACCTCAAACCTGTGGACAGAACTGGACGAGTGGCACTTGCCAGTGAGAATGAGAAGGGGTAAATTATCTTCCTTCCAAAACTTTCAGTTTTGCATAAATTTTGTGTAATAACGTCAATCAATCATTCACTTGATGCTTGAATTTAATTACTCCAATCTATCTCCAAAAACAATTTCAAAATCAATACTCGGGAGTGCAATAGGGATTCAGGTTGATCAGGCCTGTCCACCCATCGCATCCTAAGTACTGTAAGGGCTTGCCGGTGACCTCAAACAATTTTCTGTCCTGAGGCCCGTCCCTACAACATTCACTCAAACCACATATGCATACAAACACTTTTCTTTCACACTGTCATTCACCAAACGATACTTTCCAATTCCACACAGAGACCCCTCCCTTGGCGCGTCCGCCTTGATTTCACTGAGATTTGTGCTGGCAGATCCATAATTTTGCCTTAATTTAGCCAGCGTATGCCAAAATTTACAACTGTGGGTCTCTGGATTTTCCCATTCACTCCCCGTGAAGTTGTTTCTCCTCTCCTGGACGCAGCTGACGAAACTGCACCTGTGACATCCAACAGCTCATAGATGCGAATGTTAGCAGTCTGGTATTTATGGAATGATGTCATATCCTCTAAAATTGTCATGTCAGCGTTCGCGTCGTACAGTCAAACAAAAACATCTGTCTTCCACCTTTGTCACATTTAATACACATCAGTTAATAAATCATCTACAAAACTATTTAGTCCAACTTTAAATTTGGTAAACCAATCTCCAATGGCTAGATATTCCCCTTTCCAAAGATTTTCTTTCAACATGTTCATAGAATACTTCACTTAAAACTTATCCCAAAACCATAATCCCTTTGCTTAAAATTTAAATTTTAATAAGATTGTCGCCGCCCTGCTGTTCCTCAGGCATCCCCTGCATGTTTCAGTGTTTAACTTGTGTTCTAATTCCCTGCTAATTTGTATTTATTGTTAGGTTGAATACATATATTTTATCCCGTACCATACTACACTAGCACTGTAAAAAAAACTGCTCCACAGTGCGACCCATGCTCGACCACATTAGAACACCTCAAG
>NW_028283562.1:5000-12500 GCF_059441095.1 Idiotropiscis lumnitzeri | reverse complement strand
GAGCGCGGATGGTTGTTAGTCTTTGTGTGCCCTGTGATTTGCTGGCAACCACTTCAGAGTGTACCCCGCCCTTGTGAGGAGAAGCAGTTCAGATAATGGATGGATAGAACCACCTAAAATTATTTTTTTGTTGCCAAATTACAACTTAATACAGACATTCATTGCTTAGTAGTAACCATGAACAGGCCTAACTAAGAAATACATTCACTAGATAATTCTGAATTATATGCATGCCGAATATAAATACAGAGAATCACCAAAATAGGAATTTAAACTAACTTTAAAATCAATAAATGAAAAAACAGAATTCACTTTACATCCTGCTGTTCCATGCCCATTTTTTACACATCACTGTCAAGGTGATTAAAGTTTTCTTTTCCCTTCTCAGTTCTTGTCACTTAATGCCGTTTTAAATCATTTGAGATGCTCCTTAATGATGGTGTGAGAACAAATTTCTGGTCGCAGTGGACGCATTGAAGAGCTTGGCAAGTTGCAATTAAGAGAAACGAGCTCTACCCGAGGTGTTCAAATTGTACAGGGTGCCCCGTGGCCAAATTATCCTCCATCGTTGGCTGACCTTTCACTTCACACCATGTCGACGACAAAGCCATCTGCACGCAACCAACCTCTCATGTGCCTACTTGCTTTTTTTTCCCCAGAGCACTTGCCTAGAACTTCACCCTGCCAATAATACTGCATAATTCTGCCCTGGAGGCTCCGTTCTGTTAAAATTCAATACATAATCAACTGATGGTGTCAGTGAGGGTGACATTGTCTTCACAAGTATCATTGGCTGGCCTTGAGAGCACTTACACTAAATGGCTCTTTACCAAATAGCCCCTCCGTGTAAGCCAGTTCAATTGCACTGTCAAAAGGAGAATTACCTGCCAGCCACCATCGCCTCCCCCCACACCCCCACCTCCGCTCCCCAAATGGGAACTCTTAACTGATAAAGGCAGCAGGAATCATTTAGGCTAATGTCTCCATATTAAGGGGGGTCATTTAACAAGGATGAAAAATCAAGGTTAAAATTGCTTTATCCGCATGAACAAGAAATGAAGCAGATGCTGTCGTTTTATCTCAAATAGGAGACACATGGGGGGGTTTAGCGAGAGAGTCACAACAGATTGCCTGTTGGAGAAGGTGCATTTGTGCTGATTGTTGGAGGTTCATAAGAAAAAGTGAGGGGCAGAGGGTTGAGCTGGGGGGCTTCTCATCTTCACACCCTCTTTGTCTCTAGGCCATCTGCTGAGAATTTGAATTGCCGTGTGTGTATGTGGAACTGGATAATTGCAAAGGACATTCCATCACCTTGAAACCATCCCCACTATTGACCTACACCATACTCGGTGAGCAGAGCCAACCCACAGGAGGCAGCAGACAATGTCAAAGCCAAATGCATGGAGAGAAAATTTACAGCATTGGTGACCAAAGGAAGGGAATCGAGGCCCTCGGATAAAAATATCACTTCGGACCCAACTAGTTCAGTGCAGCAAATTTAAGGGCATTTGCCATAATTTGGCAATTTCTTACCAATTTCTCACCTGCATAGCGCAGATGACTCAAAATTTAGATTTTTGTTTTGTTTAGTTTTTTTCCTTTGAAATGTATGTAAGCCAAAACCATAAGAAAAGAGCAAAATTTACGTTGACATGACCTCTCACCTGTAGTACCACAACACAGAATCTGCTGCGGCATATAGTGGCACTTTTGGCAATGGAAACCTTAATGATTAGAGTAAATAGCAAATCTTTGAGATTTCACAAACGTTATGGAAATCTTTAAAAACAACAATTTAATTGAACACAAAAATCATGATGCTAATTCGAACGCATAAATCGAAAAGAAAGAGGAGCGACATTAGAAGGAAGCAAATAGTTCAAACACCACAGAGATCAAAGGAGCAAGTCGCACAGCACGAATGGAGCTTGTCAAACTGGGTTAGCAGGATGTCACTCCTCTGAGATCAACAGTTAAAACTGGTGTTCCCAGAACATTTGTGAAGAAACACACCTACTTTAGTCTGTACCTGTGCTTAAGTCTTTCCATTGACCTATTCATTCAAAAGCCGTGTAATCAACAGTACCTCTCACACATTTTTCCCCAGGAGGAATCATCAGCTTTCACTCGTTTTGAACTGTGCACATTACTTGTCTGTGAAGTCTTAATGTCTCTGTCTTATTTTTGCTTATCATCTTGAGAATGTAAGATAATGTGGATTGATTGACTAAAAATATTTATGAACCGACTACATTTCATATTTATTAGGGTTGTCAAAATTAAAGCATTAACTCAGGTGATTAATCCCCAAAAAATTAACTGAATTAAATATTTTAACTCAGTTAACTCAGATTGATTTACTTAAAAAAAATGTGCATACTTTGCAAATATTGTGCCATATTAGCTGTCTTTAGCACGTCTCAGAACAAAATGTGTTTAGGTTACCACTGGGCCTTGCAAACCAAACACTGCTGGAGTGTGGCACTTGTGGGCAGTTTTGAGAAATGTTTAGAAAATAAAAGTCTGCAAAGATGTCTCCATTTAGTTCATATTCAAGAATCCAAGAAAGCTATTAGAACAGTCTTTAAATTAAATATACTTCATATTTGGTGATTTTGCATCAATTCCAAGATATTATTCAAGTAAATCTGATTTCTGATTCTAAATATCTGTTATAAGCTTCGCAAAAAATATTAGTTGAAAAATGTGATTAATCATGATTAATCATGGATTTTTTTGTGATTAATTAGTTAAAAAAATTAATCACTTGACAGCACTAGTATTTATGATACATTTTTACTCCTAACTACACAGTTTGAGTCAGTCAAGTCACCTTATTCTTGCAGTCTTACCTGCAGTATCTGATCTTCACAAAAGAGAGACCGTTACAAGTTAATTACTGGCCAATTTATCTCACTTGCACACATTTTCCACAAATATCAAAATAATCATAATAATTATGGCCTCAATGGCCTCACTCAACTGGGGCTGATGCAACTGGGTTTTTATTGCAACAGTGAAAAGTAGTTTTTGTGTAACTATCAAAATAATCATAATAATTATGGCCTCAATCAACTGGGGCTGATGCAACTGGGTTTTTATTGCAACAGTGAAAAGTAGTTTTTGTGTAACATTTGAAATGTAGTTTTTATGAATTCATTGAAAAGGTTTTTAACTTAAATTCACTGCTTTTTAAAACAATATAAATTCCATGTACAGTTTTTAGCTGAAACCTAGCCCATTTAAAAAAAACTATACTACTTCGTTTATTCAGTTGTTAAATTCCAATTTCAAAGCAAATTGACATGTGGTTTGAGAGTCAGTGCCTCAATGTCAGCAGTCCTGAACTCTTCCTATCGTGTCAAGCTAATAGAGATCATGTTTAAGAGCAAACTAATGAAGTTACATTTTGTAGACCTTTTGTAGAATATTTACGGTTGGCAGGAAAATGAATAACTATTGTTCACCGGAACTTTACTGATGGCATCAAGCTGTACCACAATATTTTGCCATCAATAGTTTTTTTTAATTCTTTATTTTTATTCTGTGCAAAAATAAACCAAACCCAACAGAAACGGAAAAGAAAAATGGGACTCCATCCCACTGGAGTGTGACCAAGCTGGTGATCAGCATGCAAAGGTGCCAGGCTGTTGTGGTTGAGTTCCTTCCACATACTACTGAGGCCCACCTGTTTGTAAAATTAATAAATTGTAAAGAGGTTTTGTTTCTATGAACTTCAATCATGAAATCCATGACACCATCAATGGCAACACCATTGTTGGCATCTTTCAAGAAAGTTTGGCAAATTTGTCAGCTCTACTGTTCATCCCACTCATGGACACTCCTCATTTAGAAGGGAAATAAACAAGAGTACAAGATTTCTTGCTAAGAATATGCACCCTTACAACAGGGGGTAAAAAAAGCAAATTAGGTTTTTGTATAATGCTTTAAGTATATAACTGATTTCAATGGGATAATACAAAGTTTATCCATCATGGTAGATTAGATGACTGTAAAAGATGGATGGACCGTTTATTGCGGTCACACAATCAGGGTCGCTGCCAAGGATTTGGGGATCTGTGGGGAACGAGGATCAGTCGTTGATTCATCAACTTTCTCTCGTTCAGGCACGGGTTGTGTGTACAGACATATACAGTATAATAACCTGGACTGCCAGTTGGCTCTGGCGGATGAAGGCAGAGGGCAGCCATGTTGCGTTGTTTGTTACTCACAATTTCCGTTCTTTCGCTGAAAACACCAGTTATTAGTGAATTGTTTTTACACCAGGATTCATTAATGGAGTAATGAGTCTTGACGTGAGCGAACATCACTGGCTACATTGAGCATTCAGAGTAGGTATATTATCTCAGTATCATGAAACATAATTTACAGAAGTTACGTTTACATTAGACAGCAAGTTTTTTTCTAGATTAATTTTGGTTTCATTTTAGGTCTGCACCCATCGAATATTTTGGTACTCATAGCTGACTGAAAATTCTATCAAAAATTATGTATTTGGATAAAAAATAAATATTTTTTGCTTGGCAAAAGAAGAATTTTTATTACATAAGACAAAATTAATTTTCACTTAATGAACAACCACCTGGTTTTCTTTTTAGATATTTCTGTTTCACTTAAACTGTGCTCAGCAGCAAACAAATTTCTATTCTAGAAACTATAGAGTTTGGTTCCAGAGACTTAGGACGTACGTCAGAGTGGCAGTTATGATTTTGCCGCCGAAAACAACACACTTTAAGTCTGGTTTGTTAGTGATAAGTATGAAGAGCAACTGTGTACGGTTGACAGCATCAATGTATTAAACTGCATGTAAAAAATAATCCAACAGCCCTTACCAGCCTATATGGGGCACTTGCGCACTGCTAGCCGCTAATGGTGGAGCCGCCGCTAAACCCTGGCAACATGCGGTGTACAATACAGTGTCCATGTAATTAAGTAGGTTTTTCTCCCCATAGTTCTTTTTCTTCATTGAACAAGTTTACACACGCACAGACACCCGCCCCCCGACACACACACAAGAAAAAATAAACAATACATACCCACAGTCCCCACCTAGTTTCACTCTTTGCACATTTAACTCAATCCAGAGTCAAAGTCCAATCATTAATGTCCACATAAACCTTTTGACGTAATCACTCCTGATACTTAGTAGTGACAGTATCAAAACTTGCTCACAATTATTATTTTTTTTTAGCGCCCTTAATTAGTGACGTTGTTGACGAGGTTAGTAGCAACAGCTTGTCACAGCGTTATAAATTCACCCAACACAGTCAGGAGGACGTCAAGTAAGCGGTTCAGCTAAAAAGGGTTCCATGGTATTGATGTCCAGATGTTATTTGGTAAGGTTTATTCTGAAGTTGTTCTCACCGTGTTGGCAGTGTTATTGTCACGCATAGCATGAAGTTGTTGCTGACATGAATTTTCCCTGACAGTGTACATTTGTTGTTTGTGTTTGTTAGGTTTTTTTTTCATCTGAGGTACTCTAATTACATGAGGATTCGTTTCAACCCTATTTCATTTCAATTTTCATGGGTCTGACAACGATGCAGATGAATCTTTGAGTAGAAAGCTGTGATATACCTTATTAGAGAAGAGCCTCAATCTCCACTGCTGTGTTACATTTATCAGCAATATGACTTGAGAGAATATTATGCCCCATCTTTTATTCGAATTGTATTAAGGTGCGGGCAGCGAACACAGCAAGGTCTGTTTTTGTAGAACTTACTAGGTCCTGAGCAGTGACCAGTGCATGGTCCCTCTTGTTTCGTTAGAAACTATTATTCTCTGCAAAGTATCACGTTTTAGAGACGCTGAAGATTAACAAAAATTCAAACTTTACATAGGTTTAACAGTGCAATGCAACAATGCTTGAGAATTGGTAGGCACGTGTAGCACCCTCAGCCATAAGTCTTTGGCAGAAATACCATGAAATGTACAGGAAGGGAGCTAAATATTTGAATGTACAATGTGGACCATTTTTGCACATTTACAGGGGTTATACTCCCCCCCCCACACCTTTTACTATAGACTTCATCCAATTTACTTCAAACTTGGCCTGTACCACACCAACACCTGGAACAACAAGGGGAAAAACATACTGTGATGGGGGCAGGCATCACCTTTTGCTTTTGAAAATTCCTATTTAACGAAGCATTCTTGGCTGTATGGTTTCTACCGCCAAGCAGAACAATAGAATAGTACATTTTAAAAAGTATTTGCCCCTTAATATTATTTCATCTATCGGCACTTGTGGCTCTACCGTTTGTGATAAAGTACCTATTGGATATATTGCAACTATCGTCACTAATCATTCAGCATGTCCATAGTTTGCCGTTATGTCAGCATTAAGTCAATGTTGTTTGGTTGTTTTAAATACACATTATGTAACTTTCTTTGTTTTATGTTCATATTTGGCAGTTCACTGGGAGTGTAATTTAACAGCTTGAAACCTGCTTTTTGATTAATTTTTACTACTTGCCAACTTTTTGCTTATAATGAATAGTTGAACTGACTACGCTGCCACCATAAAGAACTCCTGTCTCAAGTTAATGATCACGTCAAGGAGCAAAAAAAAAAGCCATTTCATAAAAAAAATAAATAAATAATGAATTTAACAGTTCATTCGTAACTCAAGGCAACACTGTATTGTGAAGACTCACCTCCCAGGCGGACACATGTACTCGCACAGCATTAATTTGAGTATATATTGTGTAAAGTGTTAAACTTAATTATACATTGGTTATTTTATATTCTATGTAGATGTATCAAATGTATACTTGAAGTATGACAGTTAAGAATGTCAAAATGTTCATCAAAAGATGAAAGGCTTCATGGTGGCATCAGTTTGAGTGTGGAATGAATTAGTAAAAATAACATACTTTGTAAAGCATTTATTAGTTATGGGTAGAATTGTTGCAAACTGAAAATCAGAGGTTCCAATGCAGAGCAGCAGGCAAAATGGCATCAATATTCCATGGCTGTGTAGATATGGTCAGTTTTGTGGTTTCATTTAAAGACTTTAGTGAACATTGGTTTGTACGCAGTTCACTCAGCATGGTTAAACCTTGTGACGATAAAGCTAGGAGACAGACAATCAAATGCAGTGAGTGTCTGTTTTTAACAATATGAGTGACGGAAATGTGTTTTGCTTAAAGCATTTGCATACTCTTGTCACGGCTTCGGAAATCACAAAACACAATGTGCAAAAGTAATAACATTTAATTCAAACAAAACCATGCAACAGGTCCCCATCACCCTGATTGAATTTTCCTGTTAAAAAATAAACATCAAAAGCCCCACATTGCTCAGTGGGAACTCAAAACATAAGAAAAAGTTGACTACTTCAGGGTGCACACCCAGGTCAGCCCAGAAACTAAAGAAACCAAAACCAAAATCCCTCAAAATAGCAATAAAACAGAAAGACAAAAGTCATCACAAGCCCCTGCAAAGTGGCAATCTGGAAAAGTTCCAAACACATACTCT
>NW_028283561.1:3227500-3285000 GCF_059441095.1 Idiotropiscis lumnitzeri | reverse complement strand
ATCTTGGCGGAGTGAACGGACAGCGGGGGGCGTGACTTGCCTTCATTCTTGTGACAGGTAAGTCACGCCCTCATGGAACATCAGCTGATAAAGACGGGCCACAAGACACCATCATGTGACACTCTGAAGAAGGCGAAAGACTTTCGTATTGTGACATCCTCAAGGCCTAAACACTCATCCGATCAAAAATAAGTTGGCAGCCGTCTTCAGGGCCTGAATATCCTCAAATGTGAAAAATTTCGAGAAGATGGATCATCTGAATCATTTTGCAGGAACTTTTGTTGCCACGGAGATTAATCAGACTCTGCGGCACCGTAATAGCCACGCCCTTCGAAGGAAAGTCACAAAAATAGGGATAGAGTAAGATCAATGTCTTGAGTCTTTTCTAGCCAATTTTCAATCGGATTCGTTAAAAGGGCACCGTGCAGTACGTCAAAATGTAAAAAATGATATTGATTGGCGCAAGGTGTATAACTGAATATAAACATATAGATGTCTTCAGGTACCGACTCTTTATGTACATGTGAAGTTTTGGATTTTTAGCAGCATGTGCAGGAGAGTTATTAAGCATTTTGTCCATTGCGGCGAAGGAAATCTTAAGTGAAAACTTCGAAGCCCCGCCCCCGTTCATATAGTATTTCGGAAACAAAAAATTTTAGCCCCAGTGTTTGTCCCAGGTCTTAAGATGCTACAGACAGAATTTTAAGGCAATCAGATGAAGCCTTTAGGATCAGGGTGCAAAAGAATGACCCCTGTAAACATGCAAAAAAGGGCAAAAGTCGGACTTTCAAAAATTCATAACTCACTTCCTGTTCATATTAGACGTTAAAATATCAAATTTTTCGCCATGCCCGATGAGACTGCCAAGTTTGGTGAATTTTTGTGCATGTTTCGGGGGTCAAAAATGCGATCGAACAATCGGAAAAATAATAATAATAATAATTTCTACAAAAACAATAGGGACTTCGCAGCGGTCGCTGCTCAGGCCCTAATAATAATAATAATAATAAAAGTAATAATATTTTCTACAAAAACAATAGGGACCTCGCAGCCGTCGCAGCTCGGGCCCTAATAACAATTTCTAGAAAAACAATAGGGACCTCGCAGCGGTCACTGCTCGGGCCCTAATAATAATAATAATAATAATTTCCACAAAAACAATGGGGACCTCGTAGCGGTCGCTGCTCGGGCCCTAATAATAATTTCTACAAAAACAATAGGGACCTCTCCGCGGTCGCTGCTCGGGCCCCAATAATAATTTCTACACAAAGTCCATTGTGGTGACCCGCCCCCTTTTAAGTAAATTCAAAATGGCCGACTTCCTGTAAAACCTAGCTCATTGCTCCAAGAGACTTTTTTGTAGGTCTTGGTCTTATACATACAGTGAACCCTCGCTACTTGGCGGTTCACCTTTCGCGGGTTCAGTGTTTCGCGGGTCTAAAAAATATTCGGGGGCATTGTAGTTTCGCCGAGCGGCACGACGGGGTGCTGGAGCGGTTAGACGGCCGGCGTGCGCCGAAGAAGAGCGTGGGCGAAGAGGAGAGTGGACGAAGAAGAGCACGTTCCCCCGGACACGATGGGTGGCGACGTTTCGCGCGGTTCGGACAGTACCAGAGCTCCGGCCGGCGTGCGAGGCAGTTAAGCCGTAGAGGAGCACCTTCCCCGGGCACGGGCGGTGCCAAGCGGCCCCTAAGTTTAACCGAATGGAAGCTCCGGAGGAGGAGGGCATGCTCGCGTCACAGTAAGCCGAAGAGGAGCACCTTCCCCGGGCACGGGCGGTTCCAAGCGGCCCCTAAGTTTAACCGAATGGAAGCTCCGGAGGAGGAGGGCATGCTCGCGTCACAGTAAGCCGAAGAGGAGCACCTTCCCCGGGCACGGGCGGTTCCAAGCGGCCCCTAAGTTTAACCGAATGGAAGCTCCGGAGGAGGAGGGCATGCTCGCGTCACAGTAAGCCGAAGAGGAGCACCTTCCCCGGGCACGGGCGGTGCCAAGCGGCCCCTAAGTTTAACCGAATGGAAGCTCCGGGGGAGGAGGGCGGGTGTGTGTCACAGTTAAGCCGAATTGGAGCACCTCTTCCGCCCGGGCACGAGCGGAGCGCGAAGCTGTCAGTTATGAATGTATAAAAGAATAAATAAATAAATAAATAAAGAATGCCACCTTTCATTTCACAGGGCACACCGGACGGCGTACCAGCAGGTAAAAGTCGGAGTAATTAAATAAATACAAAAAGAATGGCTGGGGAATAAAAAAATAATACGTTTTAATAATAATTTGTTTTTTTTGTTATAACATGAATTTCACTCTCTCTCTCCCCGTATATATATATATATATATATATATATATATATATATTTATTATATATATTGTATATTTTTTTAAGCATTTTTGAAGGTGCGCCGCTACTTCGCGGATTTTCAGTTTTCGCGGGTGGTCTCTGTCCCCATTAACCGCGATAACCGAGGATTCACTGTACTCCATAAAATTTACAAAAAGCGAGGTGAAACACTCAACCAGGGCTGCTTTTTTTAACATTTCTCGAGGGCCATGGCGAGCCATTTCAAAAAAGCTGCACAACTAACGTATAAAATATTGATAAATTTGCTCGGCCTGATGTGTGTGTAAAGTTTCACGAGTTGTCGTTCATATTTAGAACCTCATAATCAGCGTTGTTTTATTGCCGAACAGTGCAATGCCACTCCCACAACTTTACAAGAAAAAGGACGAATTTCGTATTGTGACATCCTCATGGCCGAAACAGTCATCCGAGCATATATGAGGGCGACCTTGTTGAGTTGCACGGAGAAAAACATCCAAGAAAATAACTTGTATTAGCTTTTACCAGTTGGTGGCGCTACTACTACGATGAAAAATAAGTTGGTAGATGTCTTCAGGGCTGAAGTATCCTCAAATGTGTACAACTTCGAGAAGATAGGATCATCTGAGTCATGTTGCCGGAGCTTTTATTGCCACAGAGTACAATCTGACTTTTCAGCACCGTAATAGCCACGCCTTTTGCCAAAACGTCACAAAATTCAGCAGAGAGTAAGATCATTGTCTTGAGTCTTTTCTGACTAATTTTCAGTCGGATTCGTCAAAAGGGCACCGTGCATAATGTGAAAATTTAAATAAAAACAAATTTTTGATTCCACTTGGCGGCGCTGTGTGTATAACAAAATAATAACATTAAGATGTCTTCAGGTCGGGACGTTTTATTTACAGGTGAAGGTTTGGATTTTTAGGAGCATGTGCAGGGGAGTTATTAAGCATTCGTTTATTTGTATTAGGTACATTTTGTCTTCTTATTATTGATATTTGACTGATTCATTAAAAGCAGACAATTATGTTTTAGGTTAATTTTTTACCTGACATGTTTCGGCGAGTCTTTCGCCTTCTTCAGAGTGTCGCATGATGGTGTCTTGAGACCCGTCTTTATCAGCTGATGTTCCATGAGGGTGTGACTTACCTGTCAAAAAAATGAAAAATCAGAGCAGTAAAAGAACAAGCACAACATGAACATTACAAATCAGCAATCACTGACCACTGCAAAAGGGAAAACCACATCATGGACCGGGAGAAGGGCAGGGTCATCCGCACCGAAGAGAACAAACAACAGCGCTGGATCAGAGAGGCCATTGAGATCTGCAAGCGAGGCATAAAAACCATGAACAGAGACAAGGGAGCCTTCATCCTCTCTACCACCTGGAGCAGCATCTTGGCGGAGTGAACGGACAGCGGGGGGCGTGACTTGCCTTCATTCTTGTGAATGGTAAGTCACGCCCTCATGGAACATCAGCTGATAAAGACGGGCCACAAGACACCATCATGTGACACTCTGAAGAAGGCGAAAGACTTTCGTATTGTGACATCCTCAAGGCTTAAACACTCATCCGAGCAAATATAAGGTAGATTTTGTTAACCTGCCCGGAGAAAAACATCAACGAAAATAATTTGTATTTGTTTTAACCAGTTGGTGGCGCTACCACTGCGATCAAAAATAAGTTGGCAGCCGTCTTCAGGGCCTGAATATCCTCAAATGTGAAAAATTTCAAGAAGATGGATCATCTGAATCATTTTGCAGGAACTTTTGTTGCCACGGAGAATAATCAGACTCTGCGGCACCGTAATAGCCACGCCCTTCGAAGGAAAGTCACAAAAATAGGGATAGAGTAAGATCAATGTCTTGAGTCTTTTCTAGCCAATTTTCAATCGGATTCGTTAAAAGGGCACCGTGCAGTACGTCAAAATGTAAAAAATGATATTGATTGGCGCAAGGTGTATAACTGAATATAAACATATAGATGTTTTCAGGTACCGACTCTTTATGTACATGTGAAGTTTTGGATTTTTAGCAGCATGTGCAAGAGAGTTATTAAGCATTTTGTCCATTGCGGCGAAGGAAATCTTAAGTGAAAACTTCGAAGCCCCGCCCCCGTCATATAGTATTTCGGAAACAAAAAATTTTAGCCCCAGTGTTTGTCCCAGGTCTTAAGATGCTACAGACAGAATTTTAAGGCAATCAGATGAAGCCTTTAGGATCAGGGTGCAAAAGAATGACCCCTGTAAACATGCAAAAAAGGGCAAAAGTCGGACTTTCAAAAATTCATAACTCACTTCCTATTCATATTAGACATT
The DNA here is from genome assembly GCF_059441095.1 of Idiotropiscis lumnitzeri. NCBI lineage: Eukaryota > Metazoa > Chordata > Actinopteri > Syngnathiformes > Syngnathidae > Idiotropiscis > Idiotropiscis lumnitzeri. Next base: position 3,280,367 of record NW_028283561.1, on the reverse strand, counting down.
CAAATATCAAATTTTTCGCCATGCCCGATGAGACTGCCAAGTTTGGTGAATTTTTGTGCATGTTTCGGGGGTCAAAAATGCAATCGAACAATCGGGAAAATAATAATAATAATAATTTCTACAAAAACAATAGGGACTTCGCAGCGGTCGCTGCTCAGGCCCTAATAATAATAATAATAATAAGAGAAGATAAGATAAGATGTCCTTTATTAGTCCCACAATGGGGAAATTTGAAAGTAATAATATTTTCTACAAAAACAATAGGGACCTCGCAGCCGTCGCAGCTCGGGCCCTAATAACAATTTCTAGAAAAACAATAGGGACCTCGCAGCGGTCACTGCTCGGGCCCTAATAATAATAATAATAATAATTTCCACAAAAACAATGGGGACCTCGCCGCGGTCGCTGCTCGGGCCCCAATAATAATTTCTACACAAAGTCCATTGTGGTGACCCGCCCCCTTTTAAGAAATTCAAAATGGCCGACTTCCTGTAAAACCTAGCTCATTGCTCCAAGAGACTTTTTTGTAGGTCTTGGTCTTATACATACAGTGAACCCTCGCTACTTCGCGGTTCACCTTTCGCGGGTTCAGTGCTTCGCGGGTATAAAAAATATTCGGGGGCATTGTAGTTTCGCCGAGCGGCACGACGGGGCGCTGGAGCGGTTAGACGGCCGGCGTGCGCCGAAGAAGAGCGTGGGCGAAGAGGAGAGTGGACGAAGAAGAGCACGTTCCCCCGGACACGATCGGTGGCGACGTTTCGCGCGGTTCGGACCGTACCAGAGCTCCGGCCGGCGTGCGTGGCAGTTAAGCCGTAGAGGAGCACCTTCCCCGGGCACGGGCGGTGCCAAGCGGCCCCTAAGTTTAACCGAATGGAAGCTCCGGAGGAGGAGGGCATGCTCGCGTCACAGTAAGCCGAAGAGGAGCACCTTCCCCGGGCACGGGCGGTTCCAAGCGGCCCCTAAGTTTAACCGAATGGAAGCTCCGGAGGAGGAGGGCATGCTCGCGACACAGTAAGCCGAAGAGGAGCACCTTCCCCGGGCACGGGCGGTGCCAAGCGGCCCCTAAGTTTAACCGAATGGAAGCTCCGGGGGAGGAGGGTGGGCGTGTGTCACAGTTAAGCCGAATTGGAGCACCTCTTCCGCCCGGGCACGAGCGGAGCGCGAAGCTGTCAGTTATGAATGAATAAATGAATAAATAAATAAATAAATAAAGAATGGCACCTTTCATTTCACAGGGCACACCAGACGGCGTACCAGCAGGTAAAAGTCTGAGTAATTAAATAAATACAAAAAGAATGGCTGGGGAATAAAAAAAATAATACGTTTTAATAATAATTTGTTTTTTTTGTTATAACATGAATTTCACTCTCTCTCTCCCCGTATATATATATATATATATATATATATATATATATATAATATATATATATATATATATATATATATATATATTGTATTTTTTTTTTAAGCATTTTTGAAGGTGCGCCGCTACTTTGCGGATTTTCAGTTTTCGCGGGTGGTCTCGGTCCCTATTAACCGCGATAACCGAGGGTTCACTGTACTCCATAAAATTTACAAAAAGCGAGGTGAAACACTCAACCAGGGCTGCTCTGCATGTTGTGCTGGGCCACCTGGAACAACAGCGGAGCTATGCAAGGATGCTCTTTGTGGACTACAGCTCGGCATTCAACACGATCATCCCAGACATCCTCGTCGCCAAACTGGACACTCTCGGCCTCCCTGCCCTCACACGCATCTGGATTAAGGACTTTCTGACCAACAGACCCCAGACTGTGTTGCTCGGCCCCTACACGTCCTCCACCCTCATGCTGAGCACCGGTTCCCCCCAAGGATGCGTGCTGAGCCCTCTCCTGTACGCCCTCTACACCTACGACTGCAGCCCGGCCCACGGCAACAACACCATCGTCAAGTTTGCTGACGACACGACAGTGGTCGGTCTGATCTCGGAAGGTGACGAGACAGCCTACAGAGAGGAGGTAGGGAGACTGACAACTTGGTGAAAGGAGAACAGACTGCACCTTAACTCTGCTAAAACAAAGGAGATTGTCGTCGACTTCAGGAGGAACAAGACGCTGCCGCCCCCCCTCTGCATCGAAGGCGTGTGTGTGGAGAGGGTCCACACGTTCAAGTTCCTGGGAGTACAGATCTCCGATGACCTTTCTTGGAGTCACAACACCACAGCAGTGGTAAAGAAGGTCCGCCAACGTCTGCACTTCCTGAGAGTCCTCAGGAAATTCAACCTGGACAGGAAGCTGCTGCTGGCCTTCTACCACTCGTCCATCGAGAGCCTGCTGACGTACTGTGTCTCCACCTGGTACAGCGGCTGCACTGAGGCGGACAGAGTGAGGCTCCAGAGGACAGTCAAAACAGCGCAAAGGATTATTGGCTGCCCTCTCCCCTCGCTGTCGGACATCTACACCGCCCGGTGCCTCAGAAGGGCTCTCAACATCGTCAAAGACAATACCCACCCAAACTCACACCTGTTCGACCTGTTGCCCTCTGGCAGGCGCTACAGATGCATCAAATCAAGGACCAATAGACTGAGAAACAGTTTCTTTCCGAGAGCCATCTCCATACTGAACTCTCACACACACACGAGACCACCCTAACCTTGCAAAACAGCATTGTGATGTGTTTCTATATGCCCTATTTAGTACTGAATTCCATTGCACTGTCTTATTTATTTATCTAATTTATATATTGTCTGTATTATTGTTGTATTGCACTGGAGAGGGGAGCCCTCTAATCTCGTTGCACACTTGAGTACAATGACAATAAAGGGATTTCTATTTCTATTCTATTCTTTTTTTAACTTTTCTCGAGGGCCATGGCGAGCCATTTAAAAAAAGCTGCACAACTAACGTATAAAATATTGATAAATTTGCTCTGCCTGATGTGTGTGTAAAGTTTCACGAGTTGTCGTTAATATTTAGAACCTCATAATCAGCGTTGTTTTATTGCCGAACAGTGCAATGCCACTCCCACAACTTTTCACGAAAAAGGATGAATTTCGTATTGTGACATCCTCATGGCCGAAACAGTCATCCGAGCATATATGAGGGCGACCTTGTTGAGTTGCACGGAGAAAAACATCCAAGAAAATAACTTGTATTAGCTTTTACCAGTTGGTGGCGCTACTACTACGATGAAAAATAAGTTGGTAGATGTCTTCAGGGCTGAAGTATCCTCAAATGTGTACAACTTCGAGAAGATAGGATCATCTGAGTCATGTTGCCGGAGCTTTTGTTGCCACAAAGTACAATCGGATTTTTCAGCACCGTAATAGCCACGCCTTTTGCCAAAACGTCACAAAATTCGGCAGAGAGTAAGATCATTGTCTTGAGTCTTTTCTGACTAATTTTCAGTCGGATTCGTCAAAAGGGCACCGTGCAGTACGTGAAAATTAAAATAAAAACAAATTTTTGATTCCACTTGGCGGCGCTGTGTGTATAACAAAATAATAACATTAAGATGTCTTCAGGTCGGGACGTTTTATTTACAGGTGAAGGTTTGGATTTTTAGGAGCATGTGCAGGGGCGTTATTAAGCATTCATTTATTTGTATTAGGTTCATTTTGTCTTCTTATTATTGATATTTGACTGATTCATTAAAAGCAGACAATTATGTTTTAGGTTAATTTTTTACCTGACATGTTTCGGCGAGTCTTTCGCCTTCTTCAGAGTGTCGCATGATGGTGTCTTGAGACCCGTCTTTATCAGCTGATGTTCCATGAGGGTGTGACTTACCTGTCAAAAAAATGAAAAATCAGAGCAGTAAAAGAACAAGCACAACATGAACATTACAAATCAGCAATCACTGACCACTGCAAAAGGGAAAACCACATCATGGACCGGGAGAAGGGCAGGGTCATCCGCACCGAAGAGAACAAACAACAGCGCTGGATCAGAGAGGCCATTGAGATCTGCAAGCGAGGCATAAAAACCATGAACAGAGACAAGGGAGCCTTCATCCTCTCTACCACCTGGAGCAGCATCTTGGCGGAGTGAACGGACAGCGGGGGCGTGACTTGCCTTCATTCTTGTGACAGGTAAGTCACGCCCTCATGGAACATCAGCTGATAAAGACGGGCCACAAGACACCATCATGTGACACTCTGAAGAAGGCGAAAGACTTTCGTATTGTGACATCCTCAAGGCCTAAACACTCATCCGATCAAAAATAAGTTGGCAGCCGTCTTCAGGGCCTGAATATCCTCAAATGTGAAAAATTTCGAGAAGATGGATCATCTGAATCATTTTGCAGGAACTTTTGTTGCCACGGAGAATAATCAGACTCTGCGGCACCGTAATAGCCACGCCCTTCGAAGGAAAGTCACAAAAATAGGGATAGAGTAAGATCAATGTCTTGAGTCTTTTCTAGCCAATTTTCAATCGGATTCGTTAAAAGGGCACCGTGCAGGACGTCAAAATGTAAAAAATGATATTGATTGGCGCAAGGTGTATAACAGAATATAAACATATAGATGTCTTCAGGTACCGACTCTTTATGTACATGTGAAGTTTTGGATTTTTAGCAGCATGTGCAAGAGAGTTATTAAGCATTTTGTCCATTGCGGCGAAGGAAATCTTAAGTGAAAACTTCGAAGCCCCGCCCCCGTCATATAGTATTTTGGAAACAAAAAATTTTAGCCCCAGTGTTTGTCCCAGGTCTTAAGATGCTACAGACAGAATTTTAAGGCAATCAGATGAAGCCTTTAGGATCAGGGTGCAAAAGAATGACCCCTGTAAACATGCAAAAAAGGGCAAAAGTCGGACTTTCAAAAATTCATAACTCACTTCCTGTTCATATTAGACGTTTAAAATATCAAATTTCTCGCCATGCCCGATGAGACTGCCAAGTTTGGTGAGTTTTTGTGCATGTTTCGGGGGTCAAAAATGCAATCGAACAATCGGAAAAATAATAATAATAATAATTTCTACAAAAACAACAGGGACTTCGCAGTGGTCGCTGCTCAGGCCCTAATAATAATAATAATAATAATAATAAAAGTAATAATATTTTCTACAAAAACAATAGGGACCTCGCAGCCGTCGCAGCTCGGGCCCTAATAACAATTTCTAGAAAAACAATAGGGACCTCGCAGCGGTCACTGCTCGGGCCCTAATAATAATAATAATAATAATTTCCACAAAAACAATGGGGACCTCGTAGCGGTCGCTGCTCGGGCCCTAATAATAATTTCTACAAAAACAATAGGGACATCGCCGCGGTCGCTGCTCGGGCCCCAATAATAATTTCTACACAAAGTCCATTGTGGTGACCCGCCCCCTTTTAAGTAAATTCAAAATGGCCGACTTCCTGTAAAACCTAGCTCATTGCTCCAAGAGACTTTTTTGTAGGTCTTGGTCTTATACATACAGTGAACCCTCGCTACTTGGCGGTTCACCTTTCGCGGGTTCAGTGCTTCGCGGGTCTAAAAAATATTCGGGGGCATTATAGTTTCGCCGAGCGGCACGACGGGGCGCTGGAGCGGTTAGACGGCCGGTGTGCGCCGAAGAAGAGCGTGGGCGAAGAGGAGAGTGGACGAAGAAGAGCACGTTCCCCCGGACACGATCGGTGGCGACGTTTCGCGCGGTTCGGACAGTACCAGAGCTCCGGCCGGCGTGCGTGGCAGTTAAGCCGTAGAGGAGAACCTTCCCAGGGCACGGGCGGTGCCAAGCGGCCCCTAAGTTTAACCGAATGGAAGCTCCGGAGGAGGAGGGCATGCTCGCGTCACAGTAAGCCGAAGAGGAGCACCTTCCCCGGGCACGGGCGGTTCCAAGCGGCCCCTAAGTTTAACCGAATGGAAGCTCCGGAGGAGGAGGGCATGCTCGCGTCACAGTAAGCCGAAGAGGAGCACCTTCCCCGGGCACGGGCGGTGCCAAGCGGCCCCTAAGTTTAACCGAATGGAAGCTCCGGGGGAGGAGGGCGGGTGTGTGTCACAGTTAAGCCGAATTGGAGCACCTCTTCCGCCCGGGCACGAGCGGAGCGCGAAGCTGTCAGTTATGAATGTATAGAAGAATAAATAAATAAAGAATGCCACCTTTCATTTCACAGGGCACACCGGACGGCGTACCAGCAGGTAAAAGTCGGAGTAATTAAATAAATACAAAAAGAATGGCTGGGGAATAAAAAAATAATACGTTTTAATAATAATTTGGTTTTTTTGTTATAACATGAATTTCACTCTCTCTCTCTCTCTCTCTCTCTCTCTCCCCCGTATATATATATATATATATATATATATATATATATATATATATATATATATATATATATATATATTTATTATATATATTGTATTTTCTTTTAAGCATTTTTGAAGGTGCGCCGCTACTCCGCGGATTTTCAGTTTCCGCGGGTGGTCTCGGTCCCCATTAACCGCGATAACCGAGGGTTCACTGTACTCCATAAAATTTACAAAAAGCGAGGTGAAACACTCAACCAGGGCTGCTTTTTTGAACATTTCTCGAGGGCCATGGCGAGCCATTTCAAAAAAGCTGCACAACTAACGTATAAAATATTTATAAATTTGCTCTGCCTGATGTGTGTGTCAAGTTTCACGAGTTGTCGTTCATATTTAGAACCTCATAATCAGCGTTGTTTTATTGCCAAACAGTGCAATGCCACTCCCACAACTTTTCACGAAAAAGGATGAATTTCGTATTGTGACATCCTCATGGCCGAAACAGTCCTCCGAGCATATATGAGGGCGACCTTGTTGAGTTGCACGGAGAAAAACATCCAAGAAAATAACTTGTATTAGCTTTTACCAGTTGGTGGCGCTACTACTACGATGAAAAATAAGTTGGTAGATGTCTTCAGGGCTGAAGTATCCTCAAATGTGTACAACTTCGAGAAGATAGGATCATCTGAGTCATGTTGCCGGAGCTTTTGTTGCCACAAAGTACAATCGGACTTTTCAGCACCGTAATAGCCACGCCTTTTGCCAAAACGTCACAAAACTCGGCAGAGAGTAAGATCATTGTCTTGAGTCTTTTCTGACTAATTTTCAGTCGGATTCGTCAAAAGGGCACGTTGCAGTACGTGAAAATTAAAATAAAAACAAATTTTTGATTCCACTTGGCGGCGCTGTGTGTATAACAAAATAATAACATTAAGATGTCTTCAGGTCGGGACATTTTATTTACAGGTGAAGGTTTGGATTTTTAGGAGCATGTGCAGGGGAGTTATTAAGCATTCATTTATTTGTATTAGGTTCATTTTGTCTTCTTATTATTGATATTTGACAGATTCATTAAAAGCAGACAATTATGTTTTCGGTAAATTTTTTACCTGACATGTTTCGGCGAGTCTTTCGCCTTCTTCAGAGTGTCGCATGATGGTGTCTTGAGACCCGTCTTTATCAGCTGATGTTCCATGAGGGTGTGACTTACCTGTCAAAAAAATGAAAAATCAGAGCAGTAAAAGAACAAGCACAACATGAACATTACAAATCAGCAATCACTGACCACTGCAAAAGGGAAAACCACATCATGGACCGGGAGAAGGGCAGGGTCATCCGCACAGAAGAGAACAAACAACAGCGCTGGATCAGAGAGGCCATTGAGATCTGCAAGCGAGGCATAAAAACCATGAACAGAGACAAGGTTGCCTTCATCCTCTCTACCACCTGGACCAGCATCTTGGCGGAGTTAACGGACAGCGGGGGGCGTGACTTGCCTTCATTCTTGTGACAGGTAAGTCACGCCCTCATGGAACATCAGCTGATAAAGACGGGCCACAAGACACCATCATGTGACACTCTGAAGAAGGCGAAAGACTTTCGTATTGTGACATCCTCAAGGCCTAAACACTCATCCGAGCAAATATAAGGTAGATTTTGTGAACCTGCCCGGAGAAAAACATCAACGAAAATAATTTGTATTTGTTTTAACCAGTTGGTGGCGCTACCACTGCGATCAAAAATAAGTTGGCAGCCGTCTTCAGGGCCTGAATATCCTCAAATGTGAAAAATTTCGAGAAGATGGATCATCTGAATCATTTTGCAGGAACTTTTGTTGCCACGGAGAATAATCAGACTCTGCGGCACCGCAATAGCCACGCCCTTCGAAGGAAAGTCACAAAAATAGGGATAGCGTAAGATCAATGTCTTGAGTCTTTTCTAGCCAATTTTCAATCGGATTCGTTAAAAGGGCACCGTGCAGTACGTCAAAATGTAAAAAATGATATTGATTGGCGCAAGGTGTATAACAGAATATAAACATATAGATGTCTTCAGGTACCGACTCTTTATGTACATGTGAAGTTTTGGATTTTTAGCAGCATGTGCATGAGAGTTATTAAGCATTTTGTCCATTGCGGCGAAGGAAATCTTAAGTGAAAACTTTGAAGCCCCGCCCCCGTCATATAGTATTTCGGAAACAAAAGATTTTAGCCCCAGTGTTTGTCCCAGGTCTTAAGATGCTACAGACAGAATTTTAAGGCAATCAGATGAAGCCTTTAGGATCAGGGTGCAAAAGAATGACCCCTGTAAACATGCAAAAAAGGGCAAAAGTCGGACTTTCAAAAATTCACAACTCACTTCCTGTTCATATTAGACGTTAAAATATCAAATTTTTCACCATGCCCGATGAGACTGCCAAGTTTGGTGAGTTTTTGTGCATGTTTCGAGGGTCAAAAATGCGATCGAACAATCGGAAAAATAATAATAATAATAATTTCAACAAAAACAATAGCGACTTCGCAGCGGTCGCTGCTCAGGCCCTAATAATAATAATAATAATAATAAAAAAAGTAATAATATTTTCTACAAAAACAATAGGGACCTCGCAGCCGTCGCAGCTCGGGCCCTAATAACAATTTTCTAGAAAAACGATAGGGACCTCGCAGCGGTCACTGCTCGGGCCCTAATAATAATAATAATAATAATAATTTCCACAAAAACAATGGGGACCTCGTAGCGGTCGCTGCTCGGGCCCTAATAATAATTTCTACATAAACAATAGGGACCTCGCCGCGGTCGCTGCTCGGGCCCCAATAATAATTTCTACACAAAGTCCATTGTGGTGACCCGCCCCCTTTTAAGTAAATTCAAAATGGCCGACTTCCTGTAAAACCTAGCTTATTGCTCCAAGAGACTTTTTTGTAGGTCTTGGTCTTATACATACAGTGAACCCTCGCTACTTCGCGGTTCACCTTTCGCGGGTTCAGTGCTTCGCGGGTATAAAAAATATTCGGGGGCATTGTAGTTTCGCCGAGCGGCACGACGGGCGCTGGAGCGGTTAGACGGCCGGCGTGCGCCGAAGAAGAGCGTGGGCGAAGAGGAGAGTGGACGAAGAAGAGGACGTTCCCCCGGACACGATCGGTGGCGACGTTTCGCGCGGTTCGGACCGTACCAGGGCTCCGGCCGGCGTGCGTGGCAGTTAAGCCGTAGAGGAGCACCGTCCCCGGGCACGGGCGGTGCCAAGCGGCCCCTAAGTTTAACCGAATGGAAGCTCTGGAGGAGGAGGGGATGCTCGCGTCACAGTAAGCCGAAGAGGAGCACCTTCCCCGGGCACGGGCGGTTCCAAGCGGCCCCTAAGTTTAACCAAATGGAAGCTCCGGAGGAGGAGGGCATGCTCGCGTCACAGTAAGCCGAAGAGGAGCACCTTCGCCGGGCACGGGCGGTTCCAAGCGGCCCCTAAGTTTAACCGAATGGAAGCTCCGGAGGAGGCGGGCATGCTCGCGTCACAGTAAGCCGAAGAGGAGCACCTTCCCCGGGCACGGGCGGTGCCAAGCGGCCCCTAAGTTTAACCGAATGGAAGCTCCGGGGGAGGAGGGCGGGCGTGTGTCACAGTTCAGCCGAATTGGAACACCTCTTCCGCCCGGGCACGAACGGAGCGCGAAGCTGTCAGTTATGAATGAATAAATGAATAAATAAATAAATAAATAAAGAATGCCACCTTTCATTTCACAGGGAACACCGGACGGCGTACCAGCAGGTAAAAGTCGGAGTAATTGTCACGATCGTGCCTTTGTGTTGCAGCCGAGTGGGCGTGGTCGACGGCGCGTTGCTCGGCAACGCGGCCACGAGCGGACGCGTTCGCGAGACGGCCCAGCTGCAACCCATCATGCCTTGATTACGGACTATTTAAGCCTCCGACACGCAAACCTGCTTGCTCTCGCCTTGTGCCTTGCTACAGTCTTTGCCAACTTTGCTCCGTGTATTTGTCGTGTATGTTGTTACCTTGTTTATTTCTACAGCTACGTTTCGGCTCGCTTTGTGTTTTTTCGATGATTGGATTTAACCTTACCCTTTGGAGGAAGGACATTCTTGTTTTCGGTTTTCTTGCATTGCAAGCTCCTTTTGTTACTCGTTTTGCTTTTCCTGGGGGAAGATTGTTCCCCCAGCGTTTCCCGTTCACGTCTCCCGACGTCTGTAAGTATAGACCCTCTATTATTATTGATAGCAACCCTCCTTGCCTATCGCCTGCCAATTGTTTTTTGCCGGCCACAATAAATATTGTTCCTACCGTATTTTCCCTTGTCTGCGCTTTAAGGATCCACCCACACCGCTTCCCAGCCCCGGCTGGGGAGCGATCCTCACAGAATAATCCGACCATGGATTCTGCAGACAAGGAGAAAATTTTTCATGCCTTGACCAGCCAAGGACGCCTAGTGGGCCAACAGGCGACCGAGCTCGCGACCCTGCGCGTCGCGGTCGGCCAACTGGTCCAGCAACTCATGAGCCTAGGGGCCCGACTGAGTACCCCAGTTCACCCTGCCTCGCCGGTTCCCAACCCGGTCGATCCCCCTTCCGGGGCTCCGCCCCCAGGTTACCCGGTTAAGGAGCCTAACCTGGCTCATCCCGACCGCTACGGCGGAGAGCCTGGCCTTTGCGGCCCATTTATTCATCATTGTAGGCTGATTTTTGACCAGCAGCCCCGAACCTATGCGCTAGACAGCTCAAAAGTAGCATTTATGATGAGCCTCCTGACTGGTCAAGCGAGTGCATGGGCCATGGCCGTGAGCAACACGCGTCCCGAGATCAGCTCCTCGTTCCCCGCCTTTCTGAACGAGTTCCAGCGAGTGTTCCACCACCCGATCCGCGGGAAGGAGGCCGGAGCGGAATTACTGGACTGTATCCAGGGGGCACGGTCAGTTGCCGAGTACTCGATCACCTTCCGCACCCGAGCAGCGGAGAGTGGATTCGACGACTGCGCCCTGAGGTCCGTTTTCCGGAGGGGTCTGAACCCGGCCCTCAAGGACGAGCTGGCAGCCCGCGACGACGCCGAGACGCTGGAGGAGCTGATCACCCTGGCGATTCGTCTGGACAACCGCCTTCGAGAGCGTCGTCGAGAGCGAGGGGTGGAGCAGCGCCACGCCGAGCCGCCACGATTCCGGTTACCCGAACCTGCGCCCGCCGACGAGCCCATGCAGATGGGGGCCAGCCGCCTGGCGTCGCGGGAGCACCCTCGAGAGCAGGCGAGGGAGCAGCGCCGCTCGACCCATCCTCACACTCGGTCTCCCGGGTGGCCGCCCGTCGACGAGCCCAGGGGGGCGCCTCCGCGCCGTCCGGACCTACGAGAGAGGCAGCGCCGGCGCAGCACAGGGGCGTGCTTCTACTGCGGTCAACAGGGACACAGAGTAGCAGAGTGCGCGGAGATGGCCGACCGCCTAGAGTCATCCCCTCGTCGCCCCGCTCACTGCGAGTCCGCGGGGCGCACCTCCGCGGCTCCAGGTCCCCGGCAAGAACAGCCCGCCAGCGCGGCGGAGGGACAGGACAGTGCCGGGACCACCCTGAGACTTGAGATGGACGGAGAAATCACAGGGCTTAACGGGAGTGTTAAAGTTTGCGCGCTGATTGACTCCGGGGCCGATGACTGCTTTATAGACGCGGGTTTAGTGGCCCAACTCGGTTGTGAGGTCACCGAGCTCCACAAATCGGAGAAACTTTATGACCTCGATGGTCGCGTGCTGGCCGACATCCGACGGCTAACCGAACCTCTTACGCTGAAGTTGTCAGGCAACCACATCGAAAGGCGTTCGTTTTTTGTCATGCCCGCCAGGTCCGCCCCAGTCGTATTGGGAATCCCATGGCTAACCGCACACAACCCGGTCATCGACTGGAGCCGGCTCTCCCTCCAGAATTGGAGCCCTTTTTGCTACGCGCACTGCCTACGGTCAGCCGGAGAGGGCGTGCGGCCCCGGGCGGCCCCCGAGGTAGAAATCGAGCTTGAAAACGTGCCTAGCGTTTACCACGACCTCCGCGCCGTTTTTAGCAAAGAAAAAGCCAAATCACTTCCGCCGCACCGCCCATACGACTGCGCGATCGACCTAGTGCCCGACCCCGTCCTGCCGTCGGTACGGTTGTACAAGGTCTCGCAACCCGAGCAGGCGGCGATGAAGGATTACATAACGGAATCCCTCGCGGCGGGATTGATACGACCATCCACGTCTCCGGTAGGAGCCGGGCTCTTCTTTGTAGAAAAGAAAGATAAATCCCTCCGCCCCTGCGTCGATTACAAGGAACTAAACGCGATCACTGTTAAAAATCGCTACCCACTGCCCCTCCTGGACTCGGCCTTCGCTCCTCTGCAATCCGCGACAGTCTTTTCAAAATTAGACCTCCGCAGCGCGTACCACCTGGTCCGCATTAGAGAAGGGGATGAGTGGAAGACCGCGTTTAAAACCCCACTGGGACATTTTGAGTACCTGGTCATGCCCTTTGGGTTATCAAATGCACCCGCGGTGTTCCAAGCTCTCATTAATGACGTCCTCAGGGATATGCTCAATGTTTGTTGTTTTGTCTACCTGGACGATATCCTTATTTTCTCTCGGTCCCTAAAAGAACACCACCTCCACGTGCGATCCATTTTACAACGACTCCTAGAAAACAAATTATACGTTAAGGCAGAAAAATGTGAATTCCACAAAACCTCGGTTTCGTTCCTAGGATTCATAGTAGAAAACGGGCAATTAAAGGCCGACCCGGCCAAGACGCGCGCCGTCGTGGAGTGGCCGGTGCCCACTACACGCAAACAGCTGCAGAGATTCCTAGGGTTCGCGAATTTCTATCGCCGCTTCATCAAAGACTATAGCCGCCGGGCGCTGCCGCTCACTCGCCTCACCTCGACGAAGATTCGTTTCGCCTGGGACAGGGAAGCCGAGGGGGCGTTCGCGGATTTAAAAAAGGCATTCACAAACCCTCCCGTATTGCACCACCCTAACACCGATCTTCCTTTTGTTGTAGAGGTGGACGCCTCTGATTCGGGAGTGGGGGCCGTCCTGTCGCAGCGGTCCCCGGTCGACCAACGTCTGCACCCCTGCGCCTTTTTCTCTCGCTGCCTCTCCCCAGCGGAGGCCAACTACGATGTGGGCAACCGAGAACTCCTGGCCGTGATCCTGGCCCTGCAGGAATGGCGGCACTGGCTGGAGGGCACCCAGGAGCCATTCATCATTTTTACGGACCACAAGAACCTGTCATACATCCGCCACATGAAAAGACTGAACCCCCGGCTGGCGCGGTGGGCCTTGATCCTCAGCCGCTTCAATTATACCATGACTTACCGGCCGGGGGCACGCAACACCAAACCCGACGCACTGTCACGCATCCACGACGCCTGGGAAGACGAAGAGGGGCCGGCGAGCGTGGTGCCCAGTCATCGCTTGGTGGGGGGCCTGCAATGGGAGATCGAGCGGCGAATCCAAGAAGCCCAGGAGGAAAGTGGGGCGCCAACGGAGTGTCCTCCCGGGCGCCTGTTCGTGCCGACTCGAGACCGGGCGGAGGTGATCCAGTGGGGCCATGCCTCCAAGTTGGCCTGCCACCCGGGCATACGCCGCACCCTGGGCCTGATCGCCCAACGCTTTTGGTGGCCGTCGCTCAAAAGAGACGTGACGGCGTACATACAAGCCTGTCCACAATGCGCTGCCAGCAAGGCATCGCACCAGCCCCCGGCGGGCCTACTGCACCCGCTTCCCGTTCCGGCGCGCCCCTGGTCCAACATTTCACTGGACTTTGTCACTGGCCTGCCCGTTTCCCGCGGGCAAACGGTCGTCTTGACCATAGTGGACCGCTTCTCCAAGGCCGCCCATTTCGTTGCGCTACCCAAGCTCCCGACAGCCCTCGAAACAGCCAACCTGCTGGTCCAACACGTGGTTCGACTCCATGGCATCCCGGACGACTTGGTGTCCGACCGAGGCCCGCAGTTCGTCTCCCAGGTATGGAAGAAATTCTGCCAGTGCCTCGGGGCTACATCCAGTCTCTCCTCAGGCTACCACCCGCAGACCAACGGGCAATCGGAGCGCGCCAATCAGGACCTTGAGTCCGCGCTCCGCTGCGTCTGCATGGACCAGCCGGCCACCTGGGTCGATCATCTGCCATGGATCGAGTACGCTCACAATACTCTGATCTCCTCAGCCACAGGTCAATCACCATTCCAGACCGCCTACGGGTACCAACCTCCGCTGTTTCCGTCCCAACCCGGTTCTGAAGAGGTACCCTCGGTCCAGCAGCACCTAAAGCGAGCCCACCGGGCATGGAAAGAGGCTCGGGCCGCCCTGTCACGCACCACGCAGCGGAACCGGCGCATCGCTGACCGTCGCCGCCGTCCAGCCCCGGGCTACAAGATCGGCGACAAGGTATGGCTGTCCACACGAGACCTTAATCTGGCTGGATCATCCCGCAAGCTAGGGCCACGTTACGTGGGCCCGTTCGAAGTCGCAGCCATCATCAACCCGGTCTCGGTCCGCCTCAAATTACCCCCCACCATGAAGATACACCCCGTGTTCCACGTGTCTTTCATCAAGCCGGCCCCTACCTGCCCGCTGGTGCCGCCCGCCGCCCCGCCACCGCCTCCTAGGATCATTGACGGCGACCCAGTCTACACGGTAAAGGAGATCTTGGACTCCAGGCGCAGGGGAAGGGGGACTCAGTACCTGGTCGACTGGGAGGGCTATGGCCCAGAAGAACGGCAATGGATCCCTCGCTCCTGGATCATGTGTCCATCTCTACTACGAGATTACCACAACGCCCACCCAACGAAACCAGGTAGTACGCCAAGGGGCGTCCGTTAAGGGGGGGGTACTGTCACGATCGTGCCTTTGTGTTGCAGCCGAGTGGGCGTGGTCGACGGCGCGTTGCTCGGCAACGCGGCCACGAGCGGACGCGTTCGCGAGACGGCCCAGCTGCAACCCATCATGCCTTGATTACGGACTATTTAAGCCTCCGACACGCAAACCTGCGTGTCGGATTATTGACCTACTTGCTCTCGCCTTGTGCCTTGCTACAGTCTTTGCCAACTTTGCTCCGTGTATTTGTCGTGTATGTTGTTACCTTGTTTATTTCTACAGCTACGTTTCGGCTCGCTTTGTGTTTTTTCGATGATTGGATTTAACCTTACCCTTTGGAGGAAGGACATTCTTGTTTTCGGTTTTCTTGCATTGCAAGCTCCTTTTGTTACTCGTTTTGCTTTTCCTGGGGGAAGATTGTTCCCCCAGCGTTTTCCGTTCACGTCTCCCGACGTCTGTAAGTATAGACCCTCTATTATTATTGATAGCAACCCTCCTTGCCTATCGCCTGCCAATTGTTTTTTGCCGGCCACAATAAATATTGTTCCTACCAAATTTTCCCTTGTCTGCGCTTTAAGGATCCACCCACACCGCTTCCCAGCCCCGGCTGGGGAGCGATCCTCACAGTAATTAAATAAATACAAAAAGAATGGCTGGGGAATAAAAAAATAATACGTTTTAATAATAATTTGTTTTTTTTGTTATAACATGAATTTCACTCTCTCTCTCTCTCTCTCTCTCCCCGTATATATATATATATACATATATATATATATACATATATATATATATATATACATATATATATATATATATACATATATATATATATATATATATATTTATTATATATATTGTATTTTCTTTTAAGCATTTTTGAAGGTGCGCCGCTACTTCGCGGATTTTCAGTTTCCGCGGGTGGTCTCGGTCCCCATTAACCGCGATAACCGAGGGTTCACTGTACTCCATAAAATTTACAAAAAGCGAGGTGAAACACTCAACCAGGGCTGCTTTTTTGAACATTTCTCGAGGGCCATGGCGAGCCATTTCAAAAAAGCTGCACAACTAACGTATAAAATATTTATAAATTTGCTCTGCCTGATGTGTGTGTCAAGTTTCACGAGTTGTCGTTCATATTTAGAACCTCATAATCAGCGTTGTTTTATTGCCAAACAGTGCAATGCCACTCCCACAACTTTTCACGAAAAAGGATGAATTTCGTATTGTGACATCCTCATGGCCGAAACAGTCCTCCGAGCATATATGAGGGCGACCTTGTTGAGTTGCACGGAGAAAAACATCCAAGAAAATAACTTGTATTAGCTTTTACCAGTTGGTGGCGCTACTACTACGATGAAAAATAAGTTGGTAGATGTCTTCAGGGCTGAAGTATCCTCAAATGTGTACAACTTCGAGAAGATAGGATCATCTGAGTCATGTTGCCGGAGCTTTTGTTGCCACAAAGTACAATCGGACTTTTCAGCACCGTAATAGCCACGCCTTTTGCCAAAACGTCACAAAACTCGGCAGAGAGTAAGATCATTGTCTTGAGTCTTTTCTGACTAATTTTCAGTCGGATTCGTCAAAAGGGCACGTTGCAGTACGTGAAAATTAAAATAAAAACAAATTTTTGATTCCACTTGGCGGCGCTGTGTGTATAACAAAATAATAACATTAAGATGTCTTCAGGTCGGGACATTTTATTTACAGGTGAAGGTTTGGATTTTTAGGAGCATGTGCAGGGGAGTTATTAAGCATTCATTTATTTGTATTAGGTTCATTTTGTCTTCTTATTATTGATATTTGACAGATTCATTAAAAGCAGACAATTATGTTTTCGGTAAATTTTTTACCTGACATGTTTCGGCGAGTCTTTCGCCTTCTTCAGAGTGTCGCATGATGGTGTCTTGAGACCCGTCTTTATCAGCTGATGTTCCATGAGGGTGTGACTTACCTGTCAAAAAAATGAAAAATCAGAGCAGTAAAAGAACAAGCACAACATGAACATTACAAATCAGCAATCACT
The DNA here is from genome assembly GCF_059441095.1 of Idiotropiscis lumnitzeri. NCBI lineage: Eukaryota > Metazoa > Chordata > Actinopteri > Syngnathiformes > Syngnathidae > Idiotropiscis > Idiotropiscis lumnitzeri. The sequence goes on along the minus strand of NW_028283561.1, from coordinate 3,263,308 downwards.
GACCACTGCAAAAGGGAAAACCACATCATGGACCGGGAGAAGGGCAGGGTCATCCGCACAGAAGAGAACAAACAACAGCGCTGGATCAGAGAGGCCATTGAGATCTGCAAGCGAGGCATAAAAACCATGAACAGAGACAAGGTTGCCTTCATCCTCTCTACCACCTGGACCAGCATCTTGGCGGAGTTAACGGACAGCGGGGGGCGTGACTTGCCTTCATTCTTGTGACAGGTAAGTCACGCCCTCATGGAACATCAGCTGATAAAGACGGGCCACAAGACACCATCATGTGACACTCTGAAGAAGGCGAAAGACTTTCGTATTGTGACATCCTCAAGGCCTAAACACTCATCCGAGCAAATATAAGGTAGATTTTGTGAACCTGCCCGGAGAAAAACATCAACGAAAATAATTTGTATTTGTTTTAACCAGTTGGTGGCGCTACCACTGCGATCAAAAATAAGTTGGCAGCCGTCTTCAGGGCCTGAATATCCTCAAATGTGAAAAATTTCGAGAAGATGGATCATCTGAATCATTTTGCAGGAACTTTTGTTGCCACGGAGAATAATCAGACTCTGCGGCACCGCAATAGCCACGCCCTTCGAAGGAAAGTCACAAAAATAGGGATAGCGTAAGATCAATGTCTTGAGTCTTTTCTAGCCAATTTTCAATCGGATTCGTTAAAAGGGCATCGTGCAGTACGTCAAAATGTAAAAAATGATATTGATTGGCGCAAGGTGTATAACAGAATATAAACATATAGATGTCTTCAGGTACCGACTCTTTATGTACATGTGAAGTTTTGGATTTTTAGCAGCATGTGCATGAGAGTTATTAAGCATTTTGTCCATTGCGGCGAAGGAAATCTTAAGTGAAAACTTTGAAGCCCCGCCCCCGTCATATAGTATTTCGGAAACAAAAGATTTTAGCCCCAGTGTTTGTCCCAGGTCTTAAGATGCTACAGACAGAATTTTAAGGCAATCAGATGAAGCCTTTAGGATCAGGGTGCAAAAGAATGACCCCTGTAAACATGCAAAAAAGGGCAAAAGTCGGACTTTCAAAAATTCATAACTCACTTCCTGTTCATATTAGACGTTAAAATATCAAATTTTTCACCATGCCCGATGAGACTGCCAAGTTTGGTGAGTTTTTGTGCATGTTTCGAGGGTCAAAAATGCGATCGAACAATCGGAAAAATAATAATAATAATAATTTCAACAAAAACAATAGCGACTTCGCAGCGGTCGCTGCTCAGGCCCTAATAATAATAATAATAATAATAATAAAAGTAATAATATTTTCTACAAAAACAATAGGGACCTCGCAGCCGTCGCAGCTCGGGCCCTAATAACAATTTCTAGAAAAACGATAGGGACCTCGCAGCGGTCACTGCTCGGGCCCTAATAATAATAATAATAATAATAATTTCCACAAAAACAATGGGGACCTCGTAGCGGTCGCTGCTCGGGCCCTAATAATAATTTCTACATAAACAATAGGGACCTCGCCGCGGTCGCTGCTCGGGCCCCAATAATAATTTCTACACAAAGTCCATTGTGGTGACCCGCCCCCTTTTAAGTAAATTCAAAATGGCCGACTTCCTGTAAAACCTAGCTTATTGCTCCAAGAGACTTTTTTGTAGGTCTTGGTCTTATACATACAGTGAACCCTCGCTACTTCGCGGTTCACCTTTCGCGGGTTCAGTGCTTCGCGGGTATAAAAAATATTCGGGGGCATTGTAGTTTCGCCGAGCGGCACGACGGGCGCTAGAGCGGTTAGACGGCCGGCGTGCGCCGAAGAAGAGCGTGGGCGAAGAGGAGAGTGGACGAAGAAGAGCACGTTCCCCCGGACACGATCGGTGGCGACGTTTCGCGCGGTTCGGACCGTACCAGGGCTCCGGCCGGCGTGCGTGGCAGTTAAGCCGTAGAGGAGCACCGTCCCCGGGCACGGGCGGTGCCAAGCGGCCCCTAAGTTTAACCGAATGGAAGCTCTGGAGGAGGAGGGCATGCTCGCGTCACAGTAAGCCGAAGAGGAGCACCTTCCCCGGGCACGGGCGGTTCCAAGCGGCCCCTAAGTTTAACCAAATGGAAGCTCCGGAGGAGGAGGGCATGCTCGCGTCACAGTAAGCCGAAGAGGAGCACCTTCGCCGGGCACGGGCGGTTCCAAGCGGCCCCTAAGTTTAACCGAATGGAAGCTCCGGAGGAGGCGGGCATGCTCGCGTCACAGTAAGCCGAAGAGGAGCACCTTCCCCGGGCACGGGCGGTGCCAAGCGGCCCCTAAGTTTAACCGAATGGAAGCTCCGGGGGAGGAGGGCGGGCGTGTGTCACAGTTCAGCCGAATTGGAACACCTCTTCCGCCCGGGCACGAACGGAGCGCGAAGCTGTCAGTTATGAATGAATAAATGAATAAATAAATAAATAAATAAAGAATGCCACCTTTCATTTCACAGGGAACACCGGACGGCGTACCAGCAGGTAAAAGTCGGAGTAATTGTCACGATCGTGCCTTTGTGTTGCAGCCGAGTGGGCGTGGTCGACGGCGCGTTGCTCGGCAACGCGGCCACGAGCGGACGCGTTCGCGAGACGGCCCAGCTGCAACCCATCATGCCTTGATTACGGACTATTTAAGCCTCCGACACGCAAACCTGCGTGTCGGATTATTGACCTACTTGCTCTCGCCTTGTGCCTTGCTACAGTCTTTGCCAACTTTGCTCCGTGTATTTGTCGTGTATGTTGTTACCTTGTTTATTTCTACAGCTACGTTTCGGTTCGCTTTGTGTTTTTTCGATGATTGGATTTAACCTTACCCTTTGGAGGAAGGACATTCTTGTTTTCGGTTTTCTTGCATTGCAAGCTCCTTTTGTTACTCGTTTTGCTTTTCCTGGGGGAAGATCGTTCCCCCAGCGTTTCCCGTTCACGTCTCCCGACGTCTGTAAGTATAGACCCTCTATTATTATTGATAGCAACCCTCCTTGCCTATCGCCTGCCAATTGTTTTTTGCCGGCCACAATAAATATTGTTCCTACCGTATTTTCCCTTGTCTGCGCTTTAAGGATCCACCCACACCGCTTCCCAGCCCCGGCTGGGGAGCGATCCTCACAGTAATTAAATAAATACAAAAAGAATGGCTGGGGAATAAAAAAATAATACGTTTTAATAATAATTTGTTTTTTTTGTTATAACATGAATTTCACTCTCTCTCTCTCTCTCTCTCCCCGTATATATATATATACATATATATATATATATATGTACATATATATACATATATATATATATATATATATACATATATATATATATATATATATATATATATTTATTATATATATTGTATTTTCTTTTAAGCATTTTTGAAGGTGCGCCGCTACTTCGCGGATTTTCAGTTTCCGCGGGTGGTCTCGGTCCCCATTAACCGCGATAACCGAGGGTTCACTGTACTCCATAAAATTTACAAAAAGCGAGGTGAAACACTCAACCAGGGCTGCTTTTTTGAACATTTCTCGAGGGCCATGGCGAGCCATTTCAAAAAAGCTGCACAACTAACGTATAAAATTGCTCTGCCTGATGTGTGTGTCAAGTTTCACGAGTTGTCGTTCATATTTAGAACCTCATAATCAGCGTTGTTTTATTGCCAAAAAGTGCAATGCCACTCCCACAACTTTTCACGAAAAAGGATGAATTTCGTATTGTGACATCCTCATGGCCGAAACAGTCCTCCGAGCATATATGAGGGCGACCTTGTTGAGTTGCACGGAGAAAAACATCCAAGAAAATAACTTGTATTAGCTTTTACCAGTTGGTGGCGCTACTACTACGATGAAAAATAAGTTGGTAGATGTCTTCAGGGCTGAAGTATCCTCAAATGTGTACAACTTCGAGAAGATAGGATCATCTGAGTCATGTTGCCGGAGCTTTTGTTGCCACAAAGTACAATCGGACTTTTCAGCACCGTAATTGCCACGCCTTTTGCCAAAACGTCACAAAACTCGGCAGAGAGTAAGATCATTGTCTTGAGTCTTTTCTGACTAATTTTCAGTCGGATTCGTCAAAAGGGCACCGTGCAGTACGTGAAAATTAAAATAAAAACAAATTTTTGATTCCACTTGGCGGCGCTGTGTGTATAACAAAATAATAACATTAAGATGTCTTCAGGTCGGGACATTTTATTTACAGGTGAATGTTTGGATTTTTAGGAGCATGTGCAGGGGAGTTATTAAGCATTCATTTATTTGTATTAGGTTCATTTTGTCTTCTTATTATTGATATTTGACAGATTCATTAAAAGCAGACAATTATGTTTTCGGTAAAATTTTTTACCTGACATGTTTCGGCGAGTCTTTCGCCTTCTTCAGAGTGTCGCATGATGGTGTCTTGAGACCCGTCTTTATCAGCTGATGTTCCATGAGGGTGTGACTTACCTGTCAAAAAAATGAAAAATCAGAGCAGTAAAAGAACAAGCACAACATGAATATTACAAATCAGCAATCACTGACCACTGCAAAAGGGAAAACCACATCATGGACCGGGAGAAGGGCAGGGTCATGGGCACCGAAGAGAACAAACAACAGCGCTGGATCAGAGAGGCCATTCAGATCTGCAAGCGAGGCATAAAAACCATGAACAGAGACAAGGGAGCCTTCATCCTCTCTACCACCTGGAGCAGCATCTTGGCGGAGTTAACGGACAGCGGGGGGCGTGACTTGCCTTCATTCTTGTGACAGGTAAGTCACGCCCTCATGGAACATCAGCTGATAAAGACGGGTCACAAGACACCATCATGTGACACTCTGAAGAAGGCGAAAGACTTTCGTATTGTGACATCCTCAAGGCCTAAACACTCATCCGAGCAAATATAAGGTAGATTTTGTTAACCTGCCCGGAGAAAAACATCAACGAAAATAATTTGTATTTGTTTTAACCAGTTGGTGGCGCTACCACTGCGATCAAAAATAAGTTGGCAGCCGTCTTCAGGGCCTGAATATCTTCAAATGTGAAAAATTTCGAGAAGATGGATCATCTGAATCATTTTGCAGGAACTTTTGTTGCCACGGAGAATAATCAGACTCTGCGGCACCGTAATAGCCACGCCCTTCGAAGGAAAGTCACAAAAATAGGGATAGAGTAAGATCAATGTCTTGAGTCTTTTCTAGCCAATTTTCAATCGGATTCGTTAAAAGGGCACCGTGCAGTACGTCAAAATGTAAAAAATGATATTGATTGGCGCAAGGTGTATAACTGAATATAAACATATAGATGTCTTCAGGTACCGACTCTTTATGTACATGTGAAGTTTTGGATTTTTAGCAGCATGTGCAAGAGAGTTATTAAGCATTTTGTCCATTGCGGCGAAGGAAATCTTAAGTGAAAACTTCGAAGCCCCGCCCCCGTCATATAGTATTTCGGAAACAAAAAATTTTAGCCCCAGTGTTTGTCCCAGGTCTTAAGATGCTACAGACAGAATTTTAAGGCAATCAGATGAAGCCTTTAGGATCAGGGTGCAAAAGAATGACCCCTGTAAACATGCAAAAAAGGGCAAAAGTCGGACTTTCAAAAATTCATAACTCACTTCCTGTTCATATTAGACGTTAAAATATCAAATTTTTCGCCATGCCCGATGAGACTGCCAAGTTTGGTGAATTTTTGTGCATGTTTCGGGGGTCAAAAATGCAATCGAACAATCGGAAAAATAATAATAATAATAATTTCTACAAAAACAATAGGGACTTCGCAGCGGTCGCTGCTCAGGCCCTAATAATAATAATAATAATAATAATAATAAAAGTAATAATATTTTCTACAAAAACAGTAGGGACCTCGCAGCCGTCGCAGCTTGGGCCCTAATAACAATTTCTAGAAAAACAATAGGGACCTCGCAGCGGTCACTGCTCGGGCCCTAATAATAATAATAATAAAAATAATAATAATTTCCACAAAAACAATGGGGACCTCGTAGCGGTCGCTGCTCGGGCCCTAATAATAATTTCTACATAAACAATAGGGACCTCGCCGCGGTCGCTGCTCGGGCCCCAATAATAATTTCTACACAAAGTCCATTGTGGTGACCCGCCCCTTTTAAGTAAATTCAAAATGGCCGACTTCCTGTAAAACCTAGCTCATTGCTCCAAGAGACTTTTTTGTAGGTCTTGGTCTTATACATACAGTGAACCCTCGCTACTTCGCGGTTCACCTTTCGCGGGTTCAGTGCTTCGCGGGTATAAAAAATATTCGGGGGCATTGTAGTTTCGCCGAGCGGCACGACGGGCGCTGGAGCGGTTAGACGGCCGGCGTGCGCCGAAGAAGAGCGTGGGCGAAGAGGAGAGTGGACGAAGAAGAGCACGTTCCCCCGGACACGATCGGTGGCGACGTTTCACGCGGTTCGGACCGTACCAGAGCTCCGGCCGGCGTGCGTGGCAGTTAAGCCGTAGAGGAGCACCTTCCCCGGGCACGGGCGGTGCCAAGCGGCCCCTAAGTTTAACCGAATGGAAGCTCCGGAGGAGGAGGGCATGCTCGCGTCACAGTAAGCCAAAGAGGAGCACCTTCCCCGGGCACGGGTGGTTCCAAGCGGCCCCTAAGTTTAACCGAATGGAAGCTCCGGAGGAGGCGGGCATGCTCGCGTCACAGTAAGCCGAAGAGGAGCACCTTCCCCGGGCACGGGCGGTGCCAAGCGGCCCCTAAGTTTAACCGAATGGAAGCTCCGGGGCAGGAGGGCGGGCGTGTGTCACAGTAAAGCCGAATTGGAACACCTCTTCCGCCCGGGCACGAACGGAGCGCGAAGCTGTCAGTTATGAATGAATAAATGAATAAATAAATAAATAAATAAAGAATGCCACCTTTCATTTCACAGGGCACACCGGACGGCGTACCAGCAGGTAAAAGTCGGAGTAATTAAATAAATACAAAAAGAATGGCTGGGGAATAAAAAAATAATACGTTTTAATAATAATTTGGTTTTTTTGTTATAACATGAATTTCACTCTCTCTCTCTGTCTATATATACACATATATATATATATATATATATATATATATATATATATATATATATTTATTATATATATTGTATTTTTTTTTAAGCATTTTTGAAGGTGCGCCGCTACTTCGCGGATTTTCAGTTTTCGCGGGTGGTTTCTGTCCCCATTAACCGCGATAACCGAGGGTTCACTGTACTCCATAAAATTTACAAAAAGCAAGGTGAAACACTCAACCAGGGCTGCTTTTTTTAACATTTCTCGAGGGCCATGGCGAGCCATTTCAAAAAAGCTGCACAACTAACGTATAAAATATTGATAAATTTGCTCTGCCTGATGTGTGTGTAAAGTTTCACGAGTTGTCGTTCATATTTAGAACCTCATAATCAGCGTTGTTTTATTGCCGAACAGTGCAATGCCACTCCCACAACTTTTCACGAAAAAGGATGAATTTCGTATTGTGACATCCTCATGGCCGAAACAGTCCTCCGAGCATATATGAGGGCGACCTTGTTGAGTTGCACGGAGAAAAACATCCAAGAAAATAACTTGTATTAGCTTTTACCAGTTGGTGGCGCTACTACTACGATGAAAAATAAGTTGGTAGATGTCTTCAGGGCTGAAGTATCCTCAAATGTGTACAACTTCGAGAAGATAGGATCATCTGAGTCATGTTGCCGGAGCTTTTGTTGCCACAGAGTACAATCTGACTTTTCAGCACCGTAATAGCCACGCCTTTTGCCAAAACGTCACAAAATTCGGCAGAGAGTAAGATCATTGTCTTGAGTCTTTTCTGACTAATTTTCAGTCGGATTCGTCAAAAGGGCACCGTGCAGTATGTGAAAATTAAAATAAAAACACATTTTTGATTCCACTTGGCGGCGCTGTGTGTATAACAAAATAATAACATTAAGATGTCTTCAGGTCGGGACGTTTTATTTACAGGTGAAGGTTTGGATTTTTAGGAGCATGTGCAGGGGAGTTATTAAGCATTCATTTATTTGTATTAGGTTCATTTTGTCTTCTTATTATTGATATTTGACAGATTCATTAAAAGCAGACAATTATGTTTTAGGTTAATTTTTTACCTGACATGTTTCGGCGAGTCTTTCGCCTTCTTCAGAGTGTCGCATGATGGTGTCTTGAGACCCGTCTTTATCAGCTGATGTTCCATGAGGGTGTGACTTACCTGTCAAAAAAATTAAAAATCAGAGCAGTAAAAGAACAAGCACAACATGAACATTACAAATCAGCAATCACTGACCACTGCAAAAGGGAAAACCACATCATGGACCGGGAGAAGGGCAGGGTCATCCGCACCGAAGAGAACAAACAACAGCGCTGGATCAGAGAGGCCATTGAGATCTGCAAGCGAGGCATAAAAACCATGAACAGAGACAAGGGAGCCTTCATCCTCTCTACCACCTGGAGCAGCATCTTGGCAGAGTGAACGGACAGCGGGGGGCGTGACTTGCCTTCATTCTTGTGACAGGTAAGTCACGCCCTCATGGAACATCAGCTGATAAAGACGGGTCACAAGACACCATCATGTGACACTCTGAAGAAGGCGAAAGACTTTCGTATTGTGACATCCTCAAGGCCTAAACACTCATCCGAGCAAATATAAGGTAGATTTTGTTAACCTGCCCGGAGAAAAACATCAACGAAAATAATTTGTATTTGTTTTAACCAGTTGGTGGCGCTACCACTGCGATCAAAAATAAGTTGGCAGCCGTCTTCAGGGCCTGAATATCCTCAAATGTGAAAAATTTCAAGAAGATGGATCATCTGAATCATTTTGCAGGAACTTTTGTTGCCACGGAGAATAATCAGACTCTGCGGCACCGTAATAGCCACGCCCTTCGAAGGAAAGTCACAAAAATAGGGATAGAGTAAGATCAATGTCTTGAGTCTTTTCTAGCCAATTTTCAATCGGATTCGTTAAAAGGGCACCGTGCAGTACGTCAAAATGTAAAAAATGATATTGATTGGCGCAAGGTGTATAACTGAATATAAACATATAGATGTTTTCAGGTACCGACTCTTTATGTACATGTGAAGTTTTGGATTTTTAGCAGCATGTGCAAGAGAGTTATTAAGCATTTTGTCCATTGCGGCGAAGGAAATCTTAAGTGAAAACTTCGAAGCCCCGCCCCCGTCATATAGTATTTCGGAAACAAAAAATTTTAGCCCCAGTGTTTGTCCCAGGTCTTAAGATGCTACAGACAGAATTTTAAGGCAATCAGATGAAGCCTTTAGGATCAGGGTGCAAAAGAATGACCCCAGTAAACATGCAAAAAAGGGCAAAAGTCGGACTTTCAAAAATTCATAACTCACTTCCTATTCATATTAGACATTAAAATATCACATTTTTCGCCATGCCCGATGAGACTGCCAAGTTTGGTGAATTTTTGTGCATGTTTCGGGGGTCAAAAATGCAATCGAACAATCGGAAAAATAATAATAATAATAATTTCTACAAAAACAATAGGGACTTCGCAGCGGTCGCTGCTCAGGCCCTAATAATAATAATAATAATAAGAGAAGATAAGATAAGATGTCCTTTATTAGTCCCACAATGGGGAAATTTGAAAGTAATAATATTTTCTACAAAAACAATAGGGACCTCGCAGCCGTCGCAGCTCGGGCCCTAATAACAATTTCTAGAAAAACAATAGGGACCTCGCAGCGGTCACTGCTCGGGCCCTAATAATAATAATAATAATAATTTCCACAAAAACAATAGGGACCTCGCAGCGGTCACTGCTCGGGCCCTAATAATAATAATAATAATAATTTCCACAAAAACAATGGGGACCTCGCAGCGGTCACTGCTCGGGCCCTAATAATAATAATAATAATAATTTCTACATAAACAATAGGGACCTCGCCGCGGTCGCTGCTCGGGCCCCAATAATAATTTCTACACAAAGTCCATTGTGGTGACCCGCCCCCTTTTAATAAATTCAAAATGGCCGACTTCCTGTAAAACCTAGCTCATTGCTCCAAGAGACTTTTTTGTAGGTCTTGGTCTTATACATACAGTGAACCCTCGCTACTTCGCGGTTCACCTTTCGCGGGTTCAGTGCTTCGCGGGTATAAAAAATATTCGGGGGCATTGTAGTTTCGCCGAGCGGCACGACGGGGCGCTGGAGCGGTTAGACGGCCGGCGTGCGCCGAAGAAGAGCGTGGGCGAAGAGGAGAGTGGACGAAGAAGAGCACGTTCCCCCGGACACGATCGGTGGCGACGTTTCGCGCGGTTCGGACCGTACCAGAGCTCCGGCCGGCGTGCGTGGCAGTTAAGCCGTAGAGGAGCACCTTCCCCGGGCACGGGCGGTGCCAAGCGGCCCCTAAGTTTAACCGAATGGAAGCTCCGGAGGAGGAGGGCATGCTCGCGTCACAGTAAGCCGAAGAGGAGCACCTTCCCCGGGCACGGGCGGTTCCAAGCGGCCCCTAAGTTTAACCGAATGGAAGCTCCGGAGGAGGAGGGCATGCTCGCGACACAGTAAGCCGAAGAGGAGCACCTTCCCCGGGCACGGGCGGTGCCAAGCGGCCCCTAAGTTTAACCGAATGGAAGCTCCGGGGGAGGAGGGTGGGCGTGTGTCACAGTTAAGCCGAATTGGAGCACCTCTTCCGCCCGGGCACGAGCGGAGCGCGAAGCTGTCAGTTATGAATGAATAAATGAATAAATAAATAAATAAATAAAGAATGGCACCTTTCATTTCACAGGGCACACCAGACGGCGTACCAGCAGGTAAAAGTCTGAGTAATTAAATAAATACAAAAAGAATGGCTGGGGAATAAAAAAATAATACGTTTTAATAATAATTTGTTTTTTTTGTTATAACATGAATTTCACTCTCTCTCTCCCCGTATATATATATATATATATATATATATATATATATATATATATATATATATATATATATATATATATATATATATATATATATTGTATTTTTTTTTTAAGCATTTTTGAAGGTGCGCCGCTACTTCGCGGATTTTCAGTTTTCGCGGGTGGTCTCGGTCCCCATTAACCGCGATAACCGAGGGTTCACTGTACTCCATAAAATTTACAAAAAGCGAGGTGAAACACTCAACCAGGGCTGCTCTGCATGTTGTGCTGGGCCACCTGGAACAACAGCGGAGCTATGCAAGGATGCTCTTTGTGGACTACAGCTCGGCATTCAACACGATCATCCCAGACATCCTCGTCGCCAAACTGGACACTCTCGGCCTCCCTGCCCTCACACGCATCTGGATTAAGGACTTTCTGACCAACAGACCCCAGACTGTGTTGCTCGGCCCCTACACGTCCTCCACCCTCATGCTGAGCACCGGTTCCCCCCAAGGATGCGTGCTGAGCCCTCTCCTGTACGCCCTCTACACCTACGACTGCAGCCCGGCCCACGGCAACAACACCATCGTCAAGTTTGCTGACGACACGACAGTGGTCGGTCTGATCTCGGAAGGTGACGAGACAGCCTACAGAGAGGAGGTAGGGAGACTGACAACTTGGTGCAAGGAGAACAGACTGCACCTTAACTCTGCTAAAACAAAGGAGATTGTCGTCGACTTCAGGAGGAACAAGACGCTGCCGCCCCCCCTCTGCATCGAAGGCGTGTGTGTGGAGAGGGTCCACACGTTCAAGTTCCTGGGAGTACAGATCTCCGATGACCTTTCTTGGAGTCACAACACCACAGCAGTGGTAAAGAAGGTCCGCCAACGTCTGCACTTCCTGAGAGTCCTCAGGAAATTCAACCTGGACAGGAAGCTGCTGCTGGCCTTCTACCACTCGTCCATCGAGAGCCTGCTGACGTACTGTGTCTCCACCTGGTACAGCGGCTGCACTGAGGCGGACAGAGTGAGGCTCCAGAGGACAGTCAAAACAGCGCAAAGGATTATTGGCTGCCCTCTCCCCTCGCTGTCGGACATCTACACCGCCCGGTGCCTCAGAAGGGCTCTCAACATCGTCAAAGACAATACCCACCCAAACTCACACCTGTTCGACCTGTTGCCCTCTGGCAGGCGCTACAGATGCATCAAATCAAGGACCAATAGACTGAGAAACAGTTTCTTTCCGAGAGCCATCTCCATACTGAACTCTCACACACACACGAGACCACCCTAACCTTGCAAAACAGCATTGTGATGTGTTTCTATATGCCCTATTCAGTACTGAATTCCATTGCACTGTCTTATTTATTTATCTAATTTATCTATTGTCTGTATTATTGTTGTATTGCACTGGAGAGGGGAGCCCTCTAATCTCGTTGCACACTTGAGTACAATGACAATAAAGGGATTTCTATTTCTATTCTATTCTTTTTTTAACTTTTCTCGAGGGCCATGGCGAGCCATTTCAAAAAAGCTGCACAACTAACGTATAAAATATTGATAAATTTGCTCTGCCTGATGTGTGTGTAAAGTTTCACGAGTTGTCGTTCATATTTAGAACCTCATAATCAGCGTTGTTTTATTGCCGAACAGTGCAATGCCACTCCCACAACTTTTCACGAAAAAGGATGAATTTCGTATTGTGACATCCTCATGGCCGAAACAGTCATCCGAGCATATATGAGGGCGACCTTGTTGAGTTGCACGGAGAAAAACATCCAAGAAAATAACTTGTATTAGCTTTTACCAGTTGGTGGCGCTACTACTACGATGAAAAATAAGTTGGTAGATGTCTTCAGGGCTGAGGTATCCTCAAATGTGTACAACTTCGAGAAGATAGGATCATCTGAGTCATGTTGCCGGAGCTTTTGTTGCCACAAAGTACAATCGGATTTTTCAGCACCGTAATAGCCACGCCTTTTGCCAAAACGTCACAAAATTCGGCAGAGAGTAAGATCATTGTCTTGAGTCTTTTCTGACTAATTTTCAGTCGGATTCGTCAAAAGGGCACCGTGCAGTATGTGAAAATTAAAATAAAAACAAATTTTTGATTCCACTTGGCGGCGCTGTGTGTATAACAAAATAATAACATTAAGATGTCTTCAGGTCGGGACGTTTTATTTACAGGTGAAGGTTTGGATTTTTAGGAGCATGTGCAGGGGCGTTATTAAGCATTCATTTATTTGTATTAGGTTCATTTTGTCTTCTTATTATTGATATTTGACTATTATTGATATTCTTCAGAGTGTCGCATGATGGTGTCTTGAGACCCGTCTTTATCAGCTGATGTTCCATGAGGGTGTGACTTACCTGTCAAAAAAATGAAAAATCAGAGCAGTAAAAGAACAAGCACAACATGAACATTACAAATCAGCAATCACTGACCACTGCAAAAGGGAAAACCACATCATGGACCGGGAGAAGGGCAGGGTCATCCGCACCGAAGAGAACAAACAACAGCGCTGGATCAGAGAGGCCATTGAGATCTGCAAGCGAGGCATAAAAACCATGAACAGAGACAAGGGAGCCTTCATCCTCTCTACCACCTGGAGCAGCATCTTGGCGGAGTGAACGGACAGCGGGGGGCGTGACTTGCCTTCATTCTTGTGACAGGTAAGTCACGCCCTCATGGAACATCAGCTGATAAAGACGGGCCACAAGACACCATCATGTGACACTCTGAAGAAGGCGAAAGACTTTCGTATTGTGACATCCTCAAGGCCTAAACACTCATCCGATCAAAAATAAGTTGGCAGCCGTCTTCAGGGCCTGAATATCCTCAAATGTGAAAAATTTCGAGAAGATGGATCATCTGAATCATTTTGCAGGAACTTTTGTTGCCACGGAGATTAATCAGACTCTGCGGCACCGTAATAGCCACGCCCTTCGAAGGAAAGTCACAAAAATAGGGATAGAGTAAGATCAATGTCTTGAGTCTTTTCTAGCCAATTTTCAATCGGATTCGTTAAAAGGGCACCGTGCAGTACGTCAAAATGTAAAAAATGATATTGATTGGCGCAAGGTGTATAACTGAATATAAACATATAGATGTCTTCAGGTACCGACTCTTTATGTACATGTGAAGTTTTGGATTTTTAGCAGCATGTGCAGGAGAGTTATTAAGCATTTTGTCCATTGCGGCGAAGGAAATCTTAAGTGAAAACTTCGAAGCCCCGCCCCCGTTCATATAGTATTTCGGAAACAAAAAATTTTAGCCCCAGTGTTTGTCCCAGGTCTTAAGATGCTACAGACAGAATTTTAAGGCAATCAGATGAAGCCTTTAGGATCAGGGTGCAAAAGAATGACCCCTGTAAACATGCAAAAAAGGGCAAAAGTCGGACTTTCAAAAATTCATAACTCACTTCCTGTTCATATTAGACGTTAAAATATCAAATTTTTCGCCATGCCCGATGAGACTGCCAAGTTTGGTGAATTTTTGTGCATGTTTCGGGGGTCAAAAATGCGATCGAACAATCGGAAAAATAATAATAATAATAATTTCTACAAAAACAATAGGGACTTCGCAGCGGTCGCTGCTCAGGCCCTAATAATAATAATAATAATAAAAGTAATAATATTTTCTACAAAAACAATAGGGACCTCGCAGCCGTCGCAGCTCGGGCCCTAATAACAATTTCTAGAAAAACAATAGGGACCTCGCAGCGGTCACTGCTCGGGCCCTAATAATAATAATAATAATAATTTCCACAAAAACAATGGGGACCTCGTAGCGGTCGCTGCTCGGGCCCTAATAATAATTTCTACAAAAACAATAGGGACCTCTCCGCGGTCGCTGCTCGGGCCCCAATAATAATTTCTACACAAAGTCCATTGTGGTGACCCGCCCCCTTTTAAGTAAATTCAAAATGGCCGACTTCCTGTAAAACCTAGCTCATTGCTCCAAGAGACTTTTTTGTAGGTCTTGGTCTTATACATACAGTGAACCCTCGCTACTTGGCGGTTCACCTTTCGCGGGTTCAGTGTTTCGCGGGTCTAAAAAATATTCGGGGGCATTGTAGTTTCGCCGAGCGGCACGACGGGGTGCTGGAGCGGTTAGACGGCCGGCGTGCGCCGAAGAAGAGCGTGGGCGAAGAGGAGAGTGGACGAAGAAGAGCACGTTCCCCCGGACACGATGGGTGGCGACGTTTCGCGCGGTTCGGACAGTACCAGAGCTCCGGCCGGCGTGCGTGGCAGTTAAGCCGTAGAGGAGCACCTTCCCCGGGCACGGGCGGTGCCAAGCGGCCCCTAAGTTTAACCGAATGGAAGCTCCGGAGGAGGAGGGCATGCTCGCGTCACAGTAAGCCGAAGAGGAGCACCTTCCCCGGGCACGGGCGGTTCCAAGCGGCCCCTAAGTTTAACCGAATGGAAGCTCCGGAGGAGGAGGGCATGCTCGCGTCACAGTAAGCCGAAGAGGAGCACCTTCCCCGGGCACGGGCGGTTCCAAGCGGCCCCTAAGTTTAACCGAATGGAAGCTCCGGAGGAGGAGGGCATGCTCGCGTCACAGTAAGCCGAAGAGGAGCACCTTCCCCGGGCACGGGCGGTGCCAAGCGGCCCCTAAGTTTAACCGAATGGAAGCTCCGGGGGAGGAGGGCGGGTGTGTGTCACAGTTAAGCCGAATTGGAGCACCTCTTCCGCCCGGGCACGAGCGGAGCGCGAAGCTGTCAGTTATGAATGTATAAAAGAATAAATAAATAAATACATAAAGAATGCCACCTTTCATTTCACAGGGCACACCGGACGGCGTACCAGCAGGTAAAAGTCGGAGTAATTAAATAAATACAAAAAGAATGGCTGGGGAATAAAAAAATAATACGTTTTAATAATAATTTGTTTTTTTTGTTATAACATGAATTTCACTCTCTCTCTCCCCGTATATATATATATATATATATATATATATATATATATATTATTATATATATTGTATATTTTTTTTAAGCATTTTTGAAGGTGCGCCGCTACTTCGCGGATTTTCAGTTTTCGCGGGTGGTCTCTGTCCCCATTAACCGCGATAACCGAGGATTCACTGTACTCCATAAAATTTACAAAAAGCGAGGTGAAACACTCAACCAGGGCTGCTTTTTTTAACATTTCTCGAGGGCCATGGCGAGCCATTTCAAAAAAGCTGCACAACTAACGTATAAAATATTGATAAATTTGCTCGGCCTGATGTGTGTGTAAAGTTTCACGAGTTGTCGTTCATATTTAGAACCTCATAATCAGCGTTGTTTTATTGCCGAACAGTGCAATGCCACTCCCACAACTTTACAAGAAAAAGGACGAATTTCGTATTGTGACATCCTCATGGCCGAAACAGTCATCCGAGCATATATGAGGGCGACCTTGTTGAGTTGCACGGAGAAAAACATCCAAGAAAATAACTTGTATTAGCTTTTACCAGTTGGTGGCGCTACTACTACGATAAAAAATAAGTTGGTAGATGTCTTCAGGGCTGAAGTATCCTCAAATGTGTACAACTTCGAGAAGATAGGATCATCTGAGTCATGTTGCCGGAGCTTTTATTGCCACAGAGTACAATCTGACTTTTCAGCACCGTAATAGCCACGCCTTTTGCCAAAACGTCACAAAATTCGGCAGAGAGTAAGATCATTGTCTTGAGTCTTTTCTGACTAATTTTCAGTCGGATTCGTCAAAAGGGCACCGTGCATAATGTGAAAATTTAAATAAAAACAAATTTTTGATTCCACTTGGCGGCGCTGTGTGTATAACAAAATAATAACATTAAGATGTCTTCAGGTCGGGACGTTTTATTTACAGGTGAAGGTTTGGATTTTTAGGAGCATGTGCAGGGGAGTTATTAAGCATTCGTTTATTTGTATTAGGTTCATTTTGTCTTCTTATTATTGATATTTGACTGATTCATTAAAAGCAGACAATTATGTTTTAGGTTAATTTTTTACCTGACATGTTTCGGCGAGTCTTTCGCCTTCTTCAGAGTGTCGCATGATGGTGTCTTGAGACCCGTCTTTATCAGCTGATGTTCCATGAGGGTGTGACTTACCTGTCAAAAAAATGAAAAATCAGAGCAGTAAAAGAACAAGCACAACATGAACATTACAAATCAGCAATCACTGACCACTGCAAAAGGGAAAACCACATCATGGACCGGGAGAAGGGCAGGGTCATCCGCACCGAAGAGAACAAACAACAGCGCTGGATCAGAGAGGCCATTGAGATCTGCAAGCGAGGCATAAAAACCATGAACAGAGACAAGGGAGCCTTCATCCTCTCTACCACCTGGAGCAGCATCTTGGCGGAGTGAACGGACAGCGGGGGGCGTGACTTGCCTTCATTCTTGTGAATGGTAAGTCACGCCCTCATGGAACATCAGCTGATAAAGACGGGCCACAAGACACCATCATGTGACACTCTGAAGAAGACGAAAGACTTTCGTATTGTGACATCCTCAAGGCTTAAACACTCATCCGAGCAAATTTAAGGTAGATTTTGTGAACCTGCCCGGAGAAAAACATCAACGAAAATAATTTGTATTTGTTTTAACCAGTTGGTGGCGCTACCACTGCGATCAAAAATAAGTTGGCAGCCGTCTTCAGGGCCTGAATATCCTCAAATGTGAAAAATTTCAAGAAGATGGATCATCTGAATCATTTTGCAGGAACTTTTGTTGCCACGGAGAATAATCAGACTCTGCGGCACCGTAATAGCCACGCCCTTCGAAGGAAAGTCACAAAAATAGGGATAGAGTAAGATCAATGTCTTGAGTCTTTTCTAGCCAATTTTCAATCGGATTCGTTAAAAGGGCACCGTGCAGTACGTCAAAATGTAAAAAATGATATTGATTGGCGCAAGGTGTATAACTGAATATAAACATATAGATGTTTTCAGGTACCGACTCTTTATGTACATGTGAAGTTTTGGATTTTTAGCAGCATGTGCAAGAGAGTTATTAAGCATTTTGTCCATTGCGGCGAAGGAAATCTTAAGTGAAAACTTCGAAGCCCCGCCCCCGTCATATAGTATTTCGGAAACAAAAAATTTTAGCCCCAGTGTTTGTCCCAGGTCTTAAGATGCTACAGACAGAATTTTAAGGCAATCAGATGAAGCCTTTAGGATCAGGGTGCAAAAGAATGACCCCAGTAAACATGCAAAAAAGGGCAAAAGTCGGACTTTCAAAAATTCATAACTCACTTCCTATTCATATTAGACATTAAAATATCACATTTTTCGCCATGCCCGATGAGACTGCCAAGTTTGGTGAATTTTTGTGCATGTTTCGGGGGTCAAAAATGCAATCGAACAATCGGAAAAATAATAATAATAATAATTTCTACAAAAACAATAGGGACTTCGCAGCGGTCGCTGCTCAGGCCCTAATAATAATAATAATAATAAGAGAAGATAAGATAAGATGTCCTTTATTAGTCCCACAATGGGGAAATTTGAAAGTAATAATATTTTCTACAAAAACAATAGGGACCTCGCAGCCGTCGCAGCTCGGGCCCTAATAACAATTTCTAGAAAAACAATAGGGACCTCGCAGCGGTCACTGCTCGGGCCCTAATAATAATAATAATAATAATTTCCACAAAAACAATGGGGACCTCGTAGCGGTCGCTGCTCGGGCCCTAATAATAATTTCTACATAAACAATAGGGACCTCGCCGCGGTCGCTGCTCGGGCCCCAATAATAATTTCTACACAAAGTCCATTGTGGTGACCCGCCCCCTTTTAATAAATTCAAAATGGCCGACTTCCTGTAAAACCTAGCTCATTGCTCCAAGAGACTTTTTTGTAGGTCTTGGTCTTATACATACAGTGAACCCTCGCTACTTCGCGGTTCACCTTTCGCGGGTTCAGTGCTTCGCGGGTATAAAAAATATTCGGGGGCATTGTAGTTTCGCCGAGCGGCACGACGGGGCGCTGGAGCGGTTAGACGGCCGGCGTGCGCCGAAGAAGAGCGTGGGCGAAGAGGAGAGTGGACGAAGAAGAGCACGTTCCCCCGGACACGATCGGTGGCGACGTTTCGCGCGGTTCGGACCGTACCAGAGCTCCGGCCGGCGTGCGTGGCAGTTAAGCCGTAGAGGAGCACCTTCCCCGGGCACGGGCGGTGCCAAGCGGCCCCTAAGTTTAACCGAATGGAAGCTCCGGAGGAGGAGGGCATGCTCGCGTCACAGTAAGCCGAAGAGGAGCACCTTCCCCGGGCACGGGCGGTTCCAAGCGGCCCCTAAGTTTAACCGAATGGAAGCTCCGGAGGAGGAGGGCATGCTCGCGACACAGTAAGCCGAAGAGGAGCACCTTCCCCGGGCACGGGCGGTGCCAAGCGGCCCCTAAGTTTAACCGAATGGAAGCTCCGGGGGAGGAGGGTGGGCGTGTGTCACAGTTAAGCCGAATTGGAGCACCTCTTCCGCCCGGGCACGAGCGGAGCGCGAAGCTGTCAGTTATGAATGAATAAATGAATAAATAAATAAATAAATAAAGAATGGCACCTTTCATTTCACAGGGCACACCAGACGGCGTACCAGCAGGTAAAAGTCTGAGTAATTAAATAAATACAAAAAGAATGGCTGGGGAATAAAAAAATAATACGTTTTAATAATAATTTGTTTTTTTTGTTATAACATGAATTTCACTCTCTCTCTCCCCGTATATATATATATATATATATATATATATATATATATATATATTGTATTTTTTTTTTAAGCATTTTTGAAGGTGCGCCGCTACTTCGCGGATTTTCAGTTTTCGCGGGTGGTCTCGGTCCCCATTAACCGCGATAACCGAGGGTTCACTGTACTCCATAAAATTTACAAAAAGCGAGGTGAAACACTCAACCAGGGCTGCTCTGCATGTTGTGCTGGGCCACCTGGAACAACAGCGGAGCTATGCAAGGATGCTCTTTGTGGACTACAGCTCGGCATTCAACACGATCATCCCAGACATCCTCGTCGCCAAACTGGACACTCTCGGCCTCCCTGCCCTCACACGCATCTGGATTAAGGACTTTCTGACCAACAGACCCCAGACTGTGTTGCTCGGCCCCTACACGTCCTCCACCCTCATGCTGAGCACCGGTTCCCCCCAAGGATGCGTGCTGAGCCCTCTCCTGTACGCCCTCTACACCTACGACTGCAGCCCGGCCCACGGCAACAACACCATCGTCAAGTTTGCTGACGACACGACAGTGGTCGGTCTGATCTCGGAAGGTGACGAGACAGCCTACAGAGAGGAGGTAGGGAGACTGACAACTTGGTGCAAGGAGAACAGACTGCACCTTAACTCTGCTAAAACAAAGGAGATTGTCGTCGACTTCAGGAGGAACAAGACGCTGCCGCCCCCCCTCTGCATCGAAGGCGTGTGTGTGGAGAGGGTCCACACGTTCAAGTTCCTGGGAGTACAGATCTCCGATGACCTTTCTTGGAGTCACAACACCACAGCAGTGGTAAAGAAGGTCCGCCAACGTCTGCACTTCCTGAGAGTCCTCAGGAAATTCAACCTGGACAGGAAGCTGCTGCTGGCCTTCTACCACTCGTCCATCGAGAGCCTGCTGACGTACTGTGTCTCCACCTGGTACAGCGGCTGCACTGAGGCGGACAGAGTGAGGCTCCAGAGGACAGTCAAAACAGCGCAAAGGATTATTGGCTGCCCTCTCCCCTCGCTGTCGGACATCTACACCGCCCGGTGCCTCAGAAGGGCTCTCAACATCGTCAAAGACAATACCCACCCAAACTCACACCTGTTCGACCTGTTGCCCTCTGTCAGGCGCAACAGATGCATCAAATCAAGGACCAATAGACTGAGAAACAGTTTCTTTCCGAGAGCCATCTCCATACTGAACTCTCACACACACACGAGACCACCCTAACCTTGCAAAACAGCATTGTGATGTGTTTCTATATGCCCTATTCAGTACTGAATTCCATTGCACTGTCTTATTTATTTATCTAATTTATATATTGTCTGTATTATTGTTGTATTGCACTGGAGAGGGGAGCCCTCTAATCTCGTTGCACACTTGAGTACAATGACAATAAAGGGATTTCTATTTCTATTCTATTCTTTTTTTAACTTTTCTCGAGGGCCATGGCGAGCCATTTCAAAAAAGCTGCACAACTAACGTATAAAATATTGATAAATTTGCTCTGCCTGATGTGTGTGTAAAGTTTCACGAGTTGTCGTTCATATTTAGAACCTCATAATCAGCGTTGTTTTATTGCCGAACAGTGCAATGCCACTCCCACAACTTTTCACGAAAAAGGATGAATTTCGTATTGTGACATCCTCATGGCCGAAACAGTCATCCGAGCATATATGAGGGCGACCTTGTTGAGTTGCACGGAGAAAAACATCCAAGAAAATAACTTGTATTAGCTTTTACCAGTTGGTGGCGCTACTACTACGATGAAAAATAAGTTGGTAGATGTCTTCAGGGCTGAGGTATCCTCAAATGTGTACAACTTCGAGAAGATAGGATCATCTGAGTCATGTTGCCGGAGCTTTTGTTGCCACAAAGTACAATCGGATTTTTCAGCACCGTAATAGCCACGCCTTTTGCCAAAACGTCACAAAATTCGGCAGAGAGTAAGATCATTGTCTTGAGTCTTTTCTGACTAATTTTCAGTCGGATTCGTCAAAAGGGCACCGTGCAGTATGTGAAAATTAAAATAAAAACAAATTTTTGATTCCACTTGGCGGCGCTGTGTG
Organism: Idiotropiscis lumnitzeri; assembly: GCF_059441095.1. NCBI lineage: Eukaryota > Metazoa > Chordata > Actinopteri > Syngnathiformes > Syngnathidae > Idiotropiscis > Idiotropiscis lumnitzeri. Next base: position 3,241,752 of record NW_028283561.1, on the reverse strand, counting down.
TATAACAAAATAATAACATTAAGATGTCTTCAGGTCGGGACGTTTTATTTACAGGTGAAGGTTTGGATTTTTAGGAGCATGTGCAGGGGCGTTATTAAGCATTCATTTATTTGTATTAGGTTCATTTTGTCTTCTTATTATTGATATTTGACTGATTCATTAAAAGCAGACAATTATGTTTTAGGTTAATTTTTTACCTGACATGTTTCGGCGAGTCTTTCGCCTTCTTCAGAGTGTCGCATGATGGTGTCTTGAGACCCGTCTTTATCAGCTGATGTTCCATGAGGGTGTGACTTACCTGTCAAAAAAATGAAAAATCAGAGCAGTAAAAGAACAAGCACAACATGAACATTACAAATCAGCAATCACTGACCACTGCAAAAGGGAAAACCACATCATGGACCGGGAGAAGGGCAGGGTCATCCGCACCGAAGAGAACAAACAACAGCGCTGGATCAGAGAGGCCATTGAGATCTGCAAGCGAGGCATAAAAACCATGAACAGAGACAAGGGAGCCTTCATCCTCTCTACCACCTGGAGCAGCATCTTGGCGGAGTGAACGGACAGCGGGGGGCGTGACTTGCCTTCATTCTTGTGACAGGTAAGTCACGCCCTCATGGAACATCAGCTGATAAAGACGGGCCACAAGACACCATCATGTGACACTCTGAAGAAGGCGAAAGACTTTCGTATTGTGACATCCTCAAGGCCTAAACACTCATCCGATCAAAAATAAGTTGGCAGCCGTCTTCAGGGCCTGAATATCCTCAAATGTGAAAAATTTCGAGAAGATGGATCATCTGAATCATTTTGCAGGAACTTTTGTTGCCACGGAGATTAATCAGACTCTGCGGCACCGTAATAGCCACGCCCTTCGAAGGAAAGTCACAAAAATAGGGATAGAGTAAGATCAATGTCTTGAGTCTTTTCTAGCCAATTTTCAATCGGATTCGTTAAAAGGGCACCGTGCAGTACGTCAAAATGTAAAAAATGATATTGATTGGCGCAAGGTGTATAACTGAATATAAACATATAGATGTCTTCAGGTACCGACTCTTTATGTACATGTGAAGTTTTGGATTTTTAGCAGCATGTGCAGGAGAGTTATTAAGCATTTTGTCCATTGCGGCGAAGGAAATCTTAAGTGAAAACTTCGAAGCCCCGCCCCCGTTCATATAGTATTTCGGAAACAAAAAATTTTAGCCCCAGTGTTTGTCCCAGGTCTTAAGATGCTACAGACAGAATTTTAAGGCAATCAGATGAAGCCTTTAGGATCAGGGTGCAAAAGAATGACCCCTGTAAACATGCAAAAAAGGGCAAAAGTCGGACTTTCAAAAATTCATAACTCACTTCCTGTTCATATTAGACGTTAAAATATCAAATTTTACGCCATGCCCGATGAGACTGCCAAGTTTGGTGAATTTTTGTGCATGTTTCGGGGGTCAAAAATGCGATCGAACAATCGGAAAAATAATAATAATAATAATTTCTACAAAAACAATAGGGACTTCGCAGCGGTCGCTGCTCAGGCCCTAATAATAATAATAATAATAAAAGTAATAATATTTTCTACAAAAACAATAGGGACCTTGCAGCCGTCGCAGCTCGGGCCCTAATAACAATTTCTAGAAAAACAATAGGGACCTCGCAGCGGTCACTGCTCGGGCCCTAATAATAATAATAATAATAATTTCCACAAAAACAATGGGGACCTCGTAGCGGTCGCTGCTCGGGCCCTAATAATAATTTCTACAAAAACAATAGGGACCTCTCCGCGGTCGCTGCTCGGGCCCCAATAATAATTTCTACACAAAGTCCATTGTGGTGACCCGCCCCCTTTTAAGTAAATTCAAAATGGCCGGCTTCCTGTAAAACCTAGCTCATTGCTCCAAGAGACTTTTTTGTAGGTCTTGGTCTTATACATACAGTGAACCCTCGCTACTTGGCGGTTCACCTTTCGCGGGTCTAAAAAATATTCGGGGGCATTGTAGTTTCGCCGAGCGGCACGACGGGGTGCTGGAGCGGTTAGACGGCCGGCGTGCGCCGAAGAAGAGCGTGGGCGAAGAGGAGAGTGGACGAAGAAGAGCACGTTCCCCCGGACACGATGGGTGGCGACGTTTCGCGCGGTTCGGACAGTACCAGAGCTCCGGCCGGCGTGCGTGGCAGTTAAGCCGTAGAGGAGCACCTTCCCCGGGCACGGGCGGTGCCAAGCGGCCCCTAAGTTTAACCGAATGGAAGCTCCGGAGGAGGAGGGCATGCTCGCGTCACAGTAAGCCGAAGAGGAGCACCTTCCCCGGGCACGGGCGGTTCCAAGCGGCCCCTAAGTTTAACCGAATGGAAGCTCCGGAGGAGGAGGGCATGCTCGCGTCACAGTAAGCCGAAGAGGAGCACCTTCCCCGGGCACGGGCGGTTCCAAGCGGCCCCTAAGTTTAACCGAATGGAAGCTCCGGAGGAGGAGGGCATGCTCGCGTCACAGTAAGCCGAAGAGGAGCACCTTCCCCGGGCACGGGCGGTGCCAAGCGGCCCCTAAGTTTAACCGAATGGAAGCTCCGGGGGAGGAGGGCGGGTGTGTGTCACAGTTAAGCCGAATTGGAGCACCTCTTCCGCCCGGGCACGAGCGGAGCGCGAAGCTGTCAGTTATGAATGTATAAAAGAATAAATAAATAAATACATAAAGAATGCCACCTTTCATTTCACAGGGCACACCGGACGGCGTACCAGCAGGTAAAAGTCGGAGTAATTAAATAAATACAAAAAGAATGGCTGGGGAATAAAAAAATAATACGTTTTAATAATAATTTGTTTTTTTTGTTATAACATGAATTTCACTCTCTCTCTCCCCGTATATATATATATATATATATATATATATATATATATATTTATTATATATATTGTATATTTTTTTTAAGCATTTTTGAAGGTGCGCCGCTACTTCGCGGATTTTCAGTTTTCGCGGGTGGTCTCTGTCCCCATTAACCGCGATAACCGAGGATTCACTGTACTCCATAAAATTTACAAAAAGCGAGGTGAAACACTCAACCAGGGCTGCTTTTTTTAACATTTCTCGAGGGCCATGGCGAGCCATTTCAAAAAAGCTGCACAACTAACGTATAAAATATTGATAAATTTGCTCGGCCTGATGTGTGTGTAAAGTTTCACGAGTTGTCGTTCATATTTAGAACCTCATAATCAGCGTTGTTTTATTGCCGAACAGTGCAATGCCACTCCCACAACTTTACAAGAAAAAGGACGAATTTCGTATTGTGACATCCTCATGGCCGAAACAGTCATCCGAGCATATATGAGGGCGACCTTGTTGAGTTGCACGGAGAAAAACATCCAAGAAAATAACTTGTATTAGCTTTTACCAGTTGGTGGCGCTACTACTACGATAAAAAATAAGTTGGTAGATGTCTTCAGGGCTGAAGTATCCTCAAATGTGTACAACTTCGAGAAGATAGGATCATCTGAGTCATGTTGCCGGAGCTTTTATTGCCACAGAGTACAATCTGACTTTTCAGCACCGTAATAGCCACGCCTTTTGCCAAAACGTCACAAAATTCGGCAGAGAGTAAGATCATTGTCTTGAGTCTTTTCTGACTAATTTTCAGTCGGATTCGTCAAAAGGGCACCGTGCATAATGTGAAAATTTAAATAAAAACAAATTTTTGATTCCACTTGGCGGCGCTGTGTGTATAACAAAATAATAACATTAAGATGTCTTCAGGTCGGGACGTTTTATTTACAGGTGAAGGTTTGGATTTTTAGGAGCATGTGCAGGGGAGTTATTAAGCATTCGTTTATTTGTATTAGGTTCATTTTGTCTTCTTATTATTGATATTTGACTGATTCATTAAAAGCAGACAATTATGTTTTAGGTTAATTTTTTACCTGACATGTTTCGGCGAGTCTTTCGCCTTCTTCAGAGTGTCGCATGATGGTGTCTTGAGACCCGTCTTTATCAGCTGATGTTCCATGAGGGTGTGACTTACCTGTCAAAAAAATGAAAAATCAGAGCAGTAAAAGAACAAGCACAACATGAACATTACAAATCAGCAATCACTGACCGCTGCAAAAGGGAAAACCACATCATGGACCGGGAGAAGGGCAGGGTCATCCGCACCGAAGAGAACAAACAACAGCGCTGGATCAGAGAGGCCATTGAGATCTGCAAGCGAGGCATAAAAACCATGAACAGAGACAAGGGAGCCTTCATCCTCTCTACCACCTGGAGCAGCATCTTGGCGGAGTGAACGGACAGCGGGGGGCGTGACTTGCCTTCATTCTTGTGAATGGTAAGTCACGCCCTCATGGAACATCAGCTGATAAAGACGGGCCACAAGACACCATCATGTGACACTCTGAAGAAGACGAAAGACTTTCGTATTGTGACATCCTCAAGGCTTAAACACTCATCCGAGCAAATTTAAGGTAGATTTTGTGAACCTGCCCGGAGAAAAACATCAACGAAAATAATTTGTATTTGTTTTAACCAGTTGGTGGCGCTACCACTGCGATCAAAAATAAGTTGGCAGCCGTCTTCAGGGCCTGAATATCCTCAAATGTGAAAAATTTCAAGAAGATGGATCATCTGAATCATTTTGCAGGAACTTTTGTTGCCACGGAGAATAATCAGACTCTGCGGCACCGTAATAGCCACGCCCTTCGAAGGAAAGTCACAAAAATAGGGATAGAGTAAGATCAATGTCTTGAGTCTTTTCTAGCCAATTTTCAATCGGATTCGTTAAAAGGGCACCGTGCAGTACGTCAAAATGTAAAAAATGATATTGATTGGCGCAAGGTGTATAACTGAATATAAACATATAGATGTTTTCAGGTACCGACTCTTTATGTACATGTGAAGTTTTGGATTTTTAGCAGCATGTGCAAGAGAGTTATTAAGCATTTTGTCCATTGCGGCGAAGGAAATCTTAAGTGAAAACTTCGAAGCCCCGCCCCCGTCATATAGTATTTCGGAAACAAAAAATTTTAGCCCCAGTGTTTGTCCCAGGTCTTAAGATGCTACAGACAGAATTTTAAGGCAATCAGATGAAGCCTTTAGGATCAGGGTGCAAAAGAATGACCCCAGTAAACATGCAAAAAAGGGCAAAAGTCGGACTTTCAAAAATTCATAACTCACTTCCTATTCATATTAGACATTAAAATATCACATTTTTCGCCATGCCCGATGAGACTGCCAAGTTTGGTGAATTTTTGTGCATGTTTCGGGGGTCAAAAATGCAATCGAACAATCGGAAAAATAATAATAATAATAATTTCTACAAAAACAATAGGGACTTCGCAGCGGTCGCTGCTCAGGCCCTAATAATAATAATAATAATAAGAGAAGATAAGATAAGATGTCCTTTATTAGTCCCACAATGGGGAAATTTGAAAGTAATAATATTTTCTACAAAAACAATAGGGACCTCGCAGCCGTCGCAGCTCGGGCCCTAATAACAATTTCTAGAAAAACAATAGGGACCTCGCAGCGGTCACTGCTCGGGCCCTAATAATAATAATAATAATAATTTCCACAAAAACAATGGGGACCTCGTAGCGGTCGCTGCTCGGGCCCTAATAATAATTTCTACATAAACAATAGGGACCTCGCCGCGGTCGCTGCTCGGGCCCCAATAATAATTTCTACACAAAGTCCATTGTGGTGACCCGCCCCCTTTTAATAAATTCAAAATGGCCGACTTCCTGTAAAACCTAGCTCATTGCTCCAAGAGACTTTTTTGTAGGTCTTGGTCTTATACATACAGTGAACCCTCGCTACTTCGCGGTTCACCTTTCGCGGGTTCAGTGCTTCGCGGGTATAAAAAATATTCGGGGGCATTGTAGTTTCGCCGAGCGGCACGACGGGGCGCTGGAGCGGTTAGACGGCCGGCGTGCGCCGAAGAAGAGCGTGGGCGAAGAGGAGAGTGGACGAAGAAGAGCACGTTCCCCCGGACACGATCGGTGGCGACGTTTCGCGCGGTTCGGACCGTACCAGAGCTCCGGCCGGCGTGCGTGGCAGTTAAGCCGTAGAGGAGCACCTTCCCCGGGCACGGGCGGTGCCAAGCGGCCCCTAAGTTTAACCGAATGGAAGCTCCGGAGGAGGAGGGCATGCTCGCGTCACAGTAAGCCGAAGAGGAGCACCTTCCCCGGGCACGGGCGGTTCCAAGCGGCCCCTAAGTTTAACCGAATGGAAGCTCCGGAGGAGGAGGGCATGCTCGCGACACAGTAAGCCGAAGAGGAGCACCTTCCCCGGGCACGGGCGGTGCCAAGCGGCCCCTAAGTTTAACCGAATGGAAGCTCCGGGGGAGGAGGGTGGGCGTGTGTCACAGTTAAGCCGAATTGGAGCACCTCTTCCGCCCGGGCACGAGCGGAGCGCGAAGCTGTCAGTTATGAATGAATAAATGAATAAATAAATAAATAAATAAAGAATGGCACCTTTCATTTCACAGGGCACACCAGACGGCGTACCAGCAGGTAAAAGTCTGAGTAATTAAATAAATACAAAAAGAATGGCTGGGGAATAAAAAAATAATACGTTTTAAGAATAATTTATTTTTTTTGTTATAACATGAATTTCACTCTCTCTCTCCCCGTATATATATATATATATATATATATATATATATATATATATATATATATATATATATATATATATTGTATTTTTTTTTTAAGCATTTTTGAAGGTGCGCCGCTACTTCGCGGATTTTCAGTTTTCGCGGGTGGTCTCGGTCCCCATTAACCGCGATAACCGAGGGTTCACTGTACTCCATAAAATTTACAAAAAGCGAGGTGAAACACTCAACCAGGGCTGCTCTGCATGTTGTGCTGGGCCACCTGGAACAACAGCGGAGCTATGCAAGGATGCTCTTTGTGGACTACAGCTCGGCATTCAACACGATCATCCCAGACATCCTCGTCGCCAAACTGGACACTCTCGGCCTCCCTGCCCTCACACGCATCTGGATTAAGGACTTTCTGACCAACAGACCCCAGACTGTGTTGCTCGGCCCCTACACGTCCTCCACCCTCATGCTGAGCACCGGTTCCCCCCAAGGATGCGTGCTGAGCCCTCTCCTGTACGCCCTCTACACCTACGACTGCAGCCCGGCCCACGGCAACAACACCATCGTCAAGTTTGCTGACGACACGACAGTGGTCGGTCTGATCTCGGAAGGTGACGAGACAGCCTACAGAGAGGAGGTAGGGAGACTGACAACTTGGTGCAAGGAGAACAGACTGCACCTTAACTCTGCTAAAACAAAGGAGATTGTCGTCGACTTCAGGAGGAACAAGACGCTGCCGCCCCCCCTCTGCATCGAAGGCGTGTGTGTGGAGAGGGTCCACACGTTCAAGTTCCTGGGAGTACAGATCTCCGATGACCTTTCTTGGAGTCACAACACCACAGCAGTGGTAAAGAAGGTCCGCCAACGTCTGCACTTCCTGAGAGTCCTCAGGAAATTCAACCTGGACAGGAAGCTGCTGCTGGCCTTCTACCACTCGTCCATCGAGAGCCTGCTGACGTACTGTGTCTCCACCTGGTACAGCGGCTGCACTGAGGCGGACAGAGTGAGGCTCCAGAGGACAGTCAAAACAGCGCAAAGGATTATTGGCTGCCCTCTCCCCTCGCTGTCGGACATCTACACCGCCCGGTGCCTCAGAAGGGCTCTCAACATCGTCAAAGACAATACCCACCCAAACTCACACCTGTTCGACCTGTTGCCCTCTGTCAGGCGCAACAGATGCATCAAATCAAGGACCAATAGACTGAGAAACAGTTTCTTTCCGAGAGCCATCTCCATACTGAACTCTCACACACACACGAGACCACCCTAACCTTGCAAAACAGCATTGTGATGTGTTTCTATATGCCCTATTCAGTACTGAATTCCATTGCACTGTCTTATTTATTTATCTAATTTATCTATTGTCTGTATTATTGTTGTATTGCACTGGAGAGGGGAGCCCTCTAATCTCGTTGCACACTTGAGTACAATGACAATAAAGGGATTTCTATTTCTATTCTATTCTTTTTTTAACTTTTCTCGAGGGCCATGGCGAGCCATTTCAAAAAAGCTGCACAACTAACGTATAAAATATTGATAAATTTGCTCTGCCTGATGTGTGTGTAAAGTTTCACGAGTTGTCGTTCATATTTAGAACCTCATAATCAGCGTTGTTTTATTGCCGAACAGTGCAATGCCACTCCCACAACTTTTCACGAAAAAGGATGAATTTCGTATTGTGACATCCTCATGGCCGAAACAGTCATCCGAGCATATATGAGGGCGACCTTGTTGAGTTGCACGGAGAAAAACATCCAAGAAAATAACTTGTATTAGCTTTTACCAGTTGGTGGCGCTACTACTACGATGAAAAATAAGTTGGTAGATGTCTTCAGGGCTGAGGTATCCTCAAATGTGTACAACTTCGAGAAGATAGGATCATCTGAGTCATGTTGCCGGAGCTTTTGTTGCCACAAAGTACAATCGGATTTTTCAGCACCGTAATAGCCACGCCTTTTGCCAAAACGTCACAAAATTCGGCAGAGAGTAAGATCATTGTCTTGAGTCTTTTCTGACTAATTTTCAGTCGGATTCGTCAAAAGGGCACCGTGCAGTATGTGAAAATTAAAATAAAAACAAATTTTTGATTCCACTTGGCGGCGCTGTGTGTATAACAAAATAATAACATTAAGATGTCTTCAGGTCGGGACGTTTTATTTACAGGTGAAGGTTTGGATTTTTAGGAGCATGTGCAGGGGCGTTATTAAGCATTCATTTATTTGTATTAGGTTCATTTTGTCTTCTTATTATTGATATTTGACTGATTCATTAAAAGCAGACAATTATGTTTTAGGTTAATTTTTTACCTGACATGTTTCGGCGAGTCTTTCGCCTTCTTCAGAGTGTCGCATGATGCTGTCTTGAGACCCGTCTTTATCAGCTGATGTTCCATGAGGGTGTGACTTACCTGTCAAAAAAATGAAAAATCAGAGCAGTAAAAGAACAAGCACAACATGAACATTACAAATCAGCAATCACTGACCACTGCAAAAGGGAAAACCACATCATGGACCGGGAGAAGGGCAGGGTCATCCGCACCGAAGAGAACAAACAACAGCGCTGGATCAGAGAGGCCATTGAGATCTGCAAGCGAGGCATAAAAACCATGAACAGAGACAAGGGAGCCTTCATCCTCTCTACCACCTGGAGCAGCATCTTGGCGGAGTGAACGGACAGCGGGGGGCGTGACTTGCCTTCATTCTTGTGACAGGTAAGTCACGCCCTCATGGAACATCAGCTGATAAAGACGGGCCACAAGACACCATCATGTGACACTCTGAAGAAGGCGAAAGACTTTCGTATTGTGACATCCTCAAGGCCTAAACACTCATCCGATCAAAAATAAGTTGGCAGCCGTCTTCAGGGCCTGAATATCCTCAAATGTGAAAAATTTCGAGAAGATGGATCATCTGAATCATTTTGCAGGAACTTTTGTTGCCACGGAGATTAATCAGACTCTGCGGCACCGTAATAGCCACGCCCTTCGAAGGAAAGTCACAAAAATAGGGATAGAGTAAGATCAATGTCTTGAGTCTTTTCTAGCCAATTTTCAATCGGATTCGTTAAAAGGGCACCGTGCAGTACGTCAAAATGTAAAAAATGATATTGATTGGCGCAAGGTGTATAACTGAATATAAACATATAGATGTCTTCAGGTACCGACTCTTTATGTACATGTGAAGTTTTGGATTTTTAGCAGCATGTGCAGGAGAGTTATTAAGCATTTTGTCCATTGCGGCGAAGGAAATCTTAAGTGAAAACTTCGAAGCCCCGCCCCCGTTCATATAGTATTTCGGAAACAAAAAATTTTAGCCCCAGTGTTTGTCCCAGGTCTTAAGATGCTACAGACAGAATTTTAAGGCAATCAGATGAAGCCTTTAGGATCAGGGTGCAAAAGAATGACCCCTGTAAACATGCAAAAAAGGGCAAAAGTCGGACTTTCAAAAATTCATAACTCACTTCCTGTTCATATTAGACGTTAAAATATCAAATTTTTCGCCATGCCCGATGAGACTGCCAAGTTTGGTGAATTTTTGTGCATGTTTCGGGGGTCAAAAATGCGATCGAACAATCGGAAAAATAATAATAATAATAATTTCTACAAAAACAATAGGGACTTCGCAGCGGTCGCTGCTCAGGCCCTAATAATAATAATAATAATAAAAGTAATAATATTTTCTACAAAAACAATAGGGACCTCGCAGCCGTCGCAGCTCGGGCCCTAATAACAATTTCTAGAAAAACAATAGGGACCTCGCAGCGGTCACTGCTCGGGCCCTAATAATAATAATAATAATAATTTCCACAAAAACAATGGGGACCTCGTAGCGGTCGCTGCTCGGGCCCTAATAATAATTTCTACAAAAACAATAGGGACCTCTCCGCGGTCGCTGCTCGGGCCCCAATAATAATTTCTACACAAAGTCCATTGTGGTGACCCGCCCCCTTTTAAGTAAATTCAAAATGGCCGACTTCCTGTAAAACCTAGCTCATTGCTCCAAGAGACTTTTCTGTAGGTCTTGGTCTTATACATACAGTGAACCCTCGCTACTTGGCGGTTCACCTTTCGCGGGTTCAGTGCTTCGCAGGTCTAAAAAATATTCGGGGGCATTATAGTTTCGCCGAGCGGCACGACGGGGCGCTGGAGCGGTTAGACGGCCGGTGTGCGCCGAAGAAGAGCGTGGGCGAAGAGGAGAGTGGACGAAGAAGAGCACGTTCCCCCGGACACGATCGGTGGCGACGTTTCGCGCGGTTCGGACAGTACCAGAGCTCCGGCCGGCGTGCGTGGCAGTTAAGCCGTAGAGGAGAACCTTCCCAGGGCACGGGCGGTGCCAAGCGGCCCCTAAGTTTAACCGAATGGAAGCTCCGGAGGAGGAGGGCATGCTCGCGTCACAGTAAGCCGAAGAGGAGCACCTTCCCCGGGCACGGGCGGTTCCAAGCGGCCCCTAAGTTTAACCGAATGGAAGCTCCGGAGGAGGAGGGCATGCTCGCGTCACAGTAAGCCGAAGAGGAGCACCTTCCCCGGGCACGGGCGGTGCCAAGCGGCCCCTAAGTTTAACCGAATGGAAGCTCCGGGGGAGGAGGGCGGGTGTGTGTCACAGTTAAGCCGAATTGGAGCACCTCTTCCGCCCGGGCACGAGCGGAGCGCGAAGCTGTCAGTTATGAATGTATAGAAGAATAAATAAATAAAGAATGCCACCTTTCATTTCACAGGGCACACCGGACGGCGTACCAGCAGGTAAAAGTCGGAGTAATTAAATAAATACAAAAAGAATGGCTGGGGAATAAAAAAATAATACGTTTTAATAATAATTTGGTTTTTTTGTTATAACATGAATTTCACTCTCTCTCTCTCTCTCTCTCTCTCTCTCTCCCCCCGTATATATATATATATATATTTATTATATATATTGTATTTTCTTTAAAGCATTTTTGAAGGTGCGCCGCAACTCCGCGGATTTTCAGTTTCCGCGGGTGGTCTCGGTCCCCATTAACCGCGATAACCGAGGGTTCACTGTACTCCATAAAATTTACAAAAAGCGAGGTGAAACACTCAACCAGGGCTGCTTTTTTGAACATTTCTCGAGGGCCATGGCGAGCCATTTCAAAAAAGCTGCACAACTAACGTATAAAATATTTATAAATTTGCTCTGCCTGATGTGTGTGTCAAGTTTCACGAGTTGTCGTTCATATTTAGAACCTCATAATCAGCGTTGTTTTATTGCCAAACAGTGCAATGCCACTCCCACAACTTTTCACGAAAAAGGATGAATTTCGTATTGTGACATCCTCATGGCCGAAACAGTCCTCCGAGCATATATGAGGGCGACCTTGTTGAGTTGCACGGAGAAAAACATCCAAGAAAATAACTTGTATTAGCTTTTACCAGTTGGTGGCGCTACTACTACGATGAAAAATAAGTTGGTAGATGTCTTCAGGGCTGAAGTATCCTCAAATGTGTACAACTTCGAGAAGATAGGATCATCTGAGTCATGTTGCCGGAGCTTTTGTTGCCACAAAGTACAATCGGACTTTTCAGCACCGTAATAGCCACGCCTTTTGCCAAAACGTCACAAAACTCGGCAGAGAGTAAGATCATTGTCTTGAGTCTTTTCTGACTAATTTTCAGTCGGATTCGTCAAAAGGGCACGTTGCAGTACGTGAAAATTAAAATAAAAACAAATTTTTGATTCCACTTGGCGGCGCTGTGTGTATAACAAAATAATAACATTAAGATGTCTTCAGGTCGGGACATTTTATTTACAGGTGAAGGTTTGGATTTTTAGGAGCATGTGCAGGGGAGTTATTAAGCATTCATTTATTTGTATTAGGTTCATTTTGTCTTCTTATTATTGATATTTGACAGATTCATTAAAAGCAGACAATTATGTTTTCGGTAAATTTTTTACCTGACATGTTTCGGCGAGTCTTTCGCCTTCTTCAGAGTGTCGCATGATGGTGTCTTGAGACCCGTCTTTATCAGCTGATGTTCCATGAGGGTGTGACTTACCTGTCAAAAAAATGAAAAATCAGAGCAGTAAAAGAACAAGCACAACATGAACATTACAAATCAGCAATCACTGACCACTGCAAAAGGGAAAACCACATCATGGACCGGGAGAAGGGCAGGGTCATCCGCACAGAAGAGAACAAACAACAGCGCTGGATCAGAGAGGCCATTGAGATCTGCAAGCGAGGCATAAAAACCATGAACAGAGACAAGGTTGCCTTCATCCTCTCTACCACCTGGACCAGCATCTTGGCGGAGTTAACGGACAGCGGGGGGCGTGACTTGCCTTCATTCTTGTGACAGGTAAGTCACGCCCTCATGGAACATCAGCTGATAAAGACGGGCCACAAGACACCATCATGTGACACTCTGAAGAAGGCGAAAGACTTTCGTATTGTGACATCCTCAAGGCCTAAACACTCATCCGAGCAAATATAAGGTAGATTTTGTGAACCTGCCCGGAGAAAAACATCAACGAAAATAATTTGTATTTGTTTTAACCAGTTGGTGGCGCTACCACTGCGATCAAAAATAAGTTGGCAGCCGTCTTCAGGGCCTGAATATCCTCAAATGTGAAAAATTTCGAGAAGATGGATCATCTGAATCATTTTGCAGGAACTTTTGTTGCCACGGAGAATAATCAGACTCTGCGGCACCGCAATAGCCACGCCCTTCGAAGGAAAGTCACAAAAATAGGGATAGCGTAAGATCAATGTCTTGAGTCTTTTCTAGCCAATTTTCAATCGGATTCGTTAAAAGGGCACCGTGCAGTACGTCAAAATGTAAAAAATGATATTGATTGGCGCAAGGTGTATAACAGAATATAAACATATAGATGTCTTCAGGTACCGACTCTTTATGTACATGTGAAGTTTTGGATTTTTAGAAGCATGTGCATGAGAGTTATTAAGCATTTTGTCCATTGCGGCGAAGGAAATCTTAAGTGAAAACTTTGAAGCCCCGCCCCCGTCATATAGTATTTCGGAAACAAAAGATTTTAGCCCCAGTGTTTGTCCCAGGTCTTAAGATGCTACAGACAGAATTTTAAGGCAATCAGATGAAGCCTTTAGGATCAGGGTGCAAAAGAATGACCCCTGTAAACATGCAAAAAAGGGCAAAAGTCGGACTTTCAAAAATTCATAACTCATTTCCTGTTCATATTAGACGTTAAAATATCAAATTTTTCACCATGCCCGATGAGACTGCCAAGTTTGGTGAGTTTTTGTGCATGTTTCGGGGGTCAAAAATGCGATCGAACAATCGGAAAAATAATAATAATAATAATTTCAACAAAAACAATAGCGACTTCGCAGCGGTCGCTGCTCAGGCCCTAATAATAATAATAATAATAATAATAAATGTAATAATATTTTCTACAAAAACAATAGGGACCTCGCAGCCGTCGCAGCTCGGGCCCTAATAACAATTTCTAGAAAAACGATAGGGACCTCGCAGCGGTCACTGCTCGGGCCCTAATAATAATAATAATAATAATTTCCACAAAAACAATGGGGACCTCGTAGCGGTCGCTGCTCGGGCCCTAATAATAATTTCTACATAAACAATAGGGACCTCGCCGCGGTCGCTGCTCGGGCCCCAATAATAATTTCTACACAAAGTCCATTGTGGTGACCCGCCCCCTTTTAAGTAAATTCAAAATGGCCGACTTC